>NW_026063243.1:900000-1179455 GCF_024362695.1 Pectinophora gossypiella
GGTACTTTAGTAAACTTAAAGGTTAGTTGCAACAGGATATAACAAAATTCCCACGGGAACGGTAGTTAGCGGGAAAAAACATTTGTATGAAAAAATCAAATCTAAATAAAAGGAGAAACTGACTGACTCAGTGACTGACATATCAACGCATAGCTTGAACGGCTAAACGTAGGCATTTGAAATTTGGAAGGTACGTAGCTTAGGTACCGTAGAGGTGCACTAAGAAAGGAATTCCCAAAATTCTCACGGGAACGGGAATTAGCGGGAAAATCCTTTTGTATGAAAAATCTAAACCACTCAAGTTAGACGTTTGAAATTTGGCATGCAGATACCTTAGGTACCGTAGAGGTGCACTAAGAAAGGAATTCCCGAAATTCCCACGAGAACGGGAATTAGCGGGAAAATCCTTTTGTATGAAAAATCTAAACCACTCAAGTTAGACGTTTGAAATTTGTCATGCAGGTACCTTAGGTACCGTGGAGGTGCATTAAGAAAGGAATTCTCGAAATTCCCACGGGAATGGGAATTAACGGGAAAATCCTTTTGTATGAAAAATCTAAACCATTCAAGTTAGATGTTTGAAATTTAGCACGCAGGTACCTTAGATACCGTAGAGGTGCACTAAGAAAAGAATTCCCGAAATTCCCACGGGAACGGGAATTAGCGGGAAAATCCTTTTGTATGAAAAATTAAACCGCTTAAGTTAGACGCTTGAAATTTGGCATGCAGGTACCTTAGTTAACTTAAAGCTTAGTTGCAACAGGATATTGCAAAATTCCCACGGAAACGGGAGTTAGCGGGAAAAAAAACATTTGTATGAAAAAATCGAAACCGCGTAAGATAGATGTTTTCAATTCAATTCAATTAAATTATTTATTGCATTCCATGTAGTACAATGGGGTGTTACATAGGCATAGGAACTAAAACATGGACCCTGTAGGGCACAGCAACGTTGAAGAGAAGAGAGGAAGTGTGTATTAAAATTAAAACTCAATGAACAATCAATTAAAAAAAAAAACAATTCAATCAATTGATTCAAACTAGCATGCATGCATACCTTAGTAAATATAAAGTTTATTTTTGGCTGTATTTTGAAAAATGGGAGTTATTGGGAAAAAAAATTATGAAAAAATCTAAACTGCATAAATTAGATGCTTGAAATTTGATATGCACTCCCACACACACAAAGATCTCTCTCTTATATAACACGCCACGCGGACGAAGTTGCGGGCAAAAGCTAGTATAAAATAGGTCATAATGGTAGACTTGTTTGCATCTCAAACGATGAACCCGGTTCAAACCCTGGTACCGGACTTGCATTAATTTAATTTAAACAGTTCACATCTAGCACACTTGGCCTGACCATTATAGGTAGCGATACAGCCTATCGTTAGCCTAACGGAAAGCTCGTGAGGTGCGTGTGCTTAGTTCATCTTGTGATGAATGTTACTTTGACTACCTCAATGGGATGCAAGATCTTGCTTATGTTATGTTATTATATTATCTGTGATACATAGATAAACTAATGCCTATAATACCTAATGGGTGGTAGAAATGTTTTGTTCTGAATATCATTGCCGATCAAAATTAATGTGCTCTTTTAATAACTATTATATTTTCATTTGTAGGTAACATAATATAGCGAGTACCCTGGTTGAGTCAAGATAATATAAAATAAGTGGAAAGATAATGTGGCCCAAGTAGTAAAGGAAAGGATGTGCAAACAGCCGAATGTGAATCTGGCAATAATGTGCCTGTTTAAATGAGTTTTAGTTGAGTACCAAATAGTTACCTAGGTTAACTGGGAAAAACACTGATCCAGCTTTTCTGATTCAACTGAGTTTGTGTATGGTTTTGAATAAATAACTAAACAATAGAAATGTGTCTTTTTTATTTTACTATCCCCTTTCCATTACATAGATAGATATCATTTAAAGTAACTATAAATAATTAATTGATCATTACAATTTATATAAAAGTAGTATTAGTATATTATAATTAAGATACCTACTTGATTATTAAAATTAACAAATTTAATGAAGTTGGATTTTTTTTTAATGACTAGAATGAAAATACAATAAATATTCAATTACACTACTTCTTTAATTCAAAAGGTATTACATTTTGTTATTGTTAGATACAATACTAATTTATTTTTTAACACTTTGCATTTTGGCGTGTCTTCAGTAATTGACAACCGTCTTCTCTTCGGCGTGTTGCACTGGTATGCTACTGCTGGCGGCTCCACGAGCTCTTCAAGTTCGCAGTCGCGAAGCCGTTTATTTTTGTACACCTTTTTCGGTGTCAGTACTTTAAAAGTACCTGATGAACCTAAAACGAAAAATAGTATGTATTAAATAATGTCGTGAATCTTATCTTCTTATCGTGGGTGGAATACCAGCCTCATCAACCCTAGTGTCAGGGTTATGATTGAGTCGCCAAAGGCCCCAAAAGATGAATGTAAAGCAAAGTTGTTGGAGATAACAATACCTAACATAAAGGAAGAAAAGGGCAATTATAACATTTATTAAAGTAGGTAGGTAACTAACGTATTAACGTAGCCATTTTATAAATATTAAAATGTGTATGATAAGTGATTCCTAAAAGATAGACATAGGTAGGTACTTATAAAAAACCACAATACATTGTTTTGTTATATCTCAAAACCATTAGGCAGCTTTTTCGATGAAAGCTCCCACTAGTCTTGATTTTTTTCGGACATAGATTGAACATCAGCGCTCAAAAAGTGGGACGCAAAGTTACTGTTAATATAGCGACGTGACAGTATTTCTCCGCGGTGCGCGATTAGGCGCCGAACTGGCAACATGCGAAGTGCGTGGTAAAAAGTTGCAAATATAGAAGCTCAAAGAAAAAAATATGTAACACTTCTTGTAAGTCATGACATTGGTGCTAATTCCTGTAAACACATCTAACTTTATTTTAAGTTATATCTGACATTATTATTTTTTTCTTTTGAGATAGCCGCCAACAAACAGACGAGCGAATGGCGTGGGAGCTTTGTTTTATAATGGGTACGTATTTGAATATCTAAAATTGAAATACTTTACGTAAAAATACCTACGTTCAGAATCCCTAAAATCATTATACCTAATGGTTTATAATACCTTAGCTTATAACGCCGACTTATAAAATACCTAAGTTTAAAAAACTAATGGACTAAATGTCTAATGTAATAAAATATCTACAGTTATAACACCAACGTTTAAAATACCCAGTGGTCAAAATACCTAAATGATGCATCACTCGTGAGCGTTTTTCTTAAATAGTAGTTCCTAGTTAATAATTTGATTTATAAGATAAGTCAATTATCGTATAATTATCATCGGAGTTGTAATTTTTGTTGGTTATTATCGTACTTTAGTGTACTGTATTATTTCTGTAAGTACCTTTGTATTACTAAGTAGAAAATTACACTTTTATTTTTGATAACCATTATGTTGATTAAAATTTAATACTGTAATAGGTCGTGTTTCTTTTTGCTTATACCTTTTGATCTTCACATACTAACAGTATTTTGAATTTAGGTCAATAAACTTTGAGGTACATCAATTTAAGGGATTTTAAACTTAGATATTTCAAGTTTTAGCTTTATGAACTTAGGTAGCATAATCCATTTGACATTTTAAACTTGCGGTATTTTGAATTTAATTAGAAAAACCATTAGGTATAATGCTTTTAGGGATTCTGAACGTAGGTATTTTTACGTAAAGTATTTCAATTTTAGATATTCAAATACGTACCCTTTATAATATTATTATAATGACAGATAGAATAAAAAAATAATAATGACAGATCTCTCAATGCGTCTTATCGGGGCTTCGGGGGATGCTAGGGCTGGTAGTTATTTCTGTCAGAGAATTAGTCTGGCGATTCAGAGGGGTAATGCTGCCAGCCTGTTGGGCACCTTGCCGCATTGGAGGAGGTGTTTTATTTATAGGGTGTGTTTGTTTTGTTTTTGTTTGAATAAATTGATTTTAATTATAATGACAGATATAACTTAAAATAAAATAAATAAAAATAACGATTAGATTACTGACGTGTTAAAGGCAACCAGACGAGATATAGAATGTAAACAAAGTTTCAGAGGTTCAAAACATTTATATTTGAATAAATTATCATAAAGTTCGAATTTTAATCGCTGTCGTCTGTACTAGACAAAGATGATTCGTCGGAAGAGTCCGAGTCAGCTGTGTTTATGATAAAACTATCTATCGTATTATCAATCATGTTGTCAATACTGTGTTTAAATCAACAACTACTCATAATACTAGCAAAAATCAAAAATAAAAGTAACAGAAACGGAATAATAAGAACAAAAATCTAAGTAGGTAAATACGGGGACGAAAAAATATGTATCACTTCGAACGCAATCCAAACAGAAATGAACATGTTCATAAAATGGCGGTCCAAATGTTGACAGCTGCAGTACCGACTGCTTTCCTGTACCTACCACGAAACACAACGACAGCTGTCGTTGACCAACTGACGCCATAACTGCGCGTACGAGTGATAAGGACAGAGATGATAATCCCTGGTTATCGCAATGTAACTCAGTAATGGTCCGTTTGTTTACCTTTTTGTATCTCGTCTGGTTGGCCTTACTTTACGTACCTATATGATTTTAGGTAGCTACGCTGCGGTATAGGTTTTGCGTGAAAGAGCCACAAACATAGTAGGTACCTACCTACTTAAGTAAGTGGAATGATAAGGCTTTATTACCTACATTAACTCGATTCATCTGCCACACACGATGCGTCAGGTCATCGTGTGTACCAATGTAACCTACCTACCTATAAAATGTATGACGAAATCGTGGGTCGCCCACCAATGAACTGTTTATTATAACACTGCCCGATCCTGATGCCCGAGCCCGCGATCTCGACGCATCGCGTTTGGGTAGTTTAATAACCGCTATAATATATACCTATAAGCCCTGTAAGCGCGGTGCACTGTTTTGTACAAGATTGTAAACAACTACGTCTCAATTCCGTGTGTCGAGCAACTATAGACTTTATGTCATTATAAAGATAAGATCCATTCTAGCTTGTTGCGTTGCGCGAGGTCACGTGTTATTACGATTGTAGGTAAGTAGGTAGGCAGGTACCTACCTACTGGCTGAGTCGCGCAAACGCAAATGATAGGTACGTACGATGCGATGCGATGCGTAGTAGGTACCTAGGTATGTAGGTAAATCTGCCTGTATGTTTGTTACCCCTTCAGGCTTAAACAACTGGTTACGTTATGGTAGGTTACATTACCTACCCATCTACGACAATCGCCGTCTGCGTAAAGTTGAAAGCGAAAAGCTACTTTTCTACCTATAGCTACCTAACTTACCTAGGTAGATACTTACCTATTAAGGTATTATAAACTGCTTATATACGTCCCACTGCTGGGCACAGGCCTCCCCTCAATCAACCGGAGGGGGTATGGAGCATATTCCACCACGTTGCTCCACTGCGGGTTGGTGGAGGTGTTTTTACGGCTAATAGCCGGGACCAACGGCTTAACGTGCCTTCCGAAGCACGGAATCATCTTACTTTTTCGAACAATCACACCTGATTGCTTGAATCACCATTCAAGCCTGAAAAGTCCTTACCAAACAAAGGACAGTCTCACAAAGTGATTTCGACAATGTCCCCATCGGGAATCGAACCCGGACCTCCAGATCTTGAGCCTATCGCTCTAACCACTAGACCACGGAGGCTGTCAATTTGTCATTAAGGTATTAAGTAGGTAGGTATTATAGATAGTAGGTAGGTATCTTGGTATAGGTACAATAAAGTAATATTTTACGTCTTTAATTATTTTAAACCCTACAATTTATGTTAATACGGCTTTATTATAGTTTAGTTACTGAAAATGGTTCGGAATCGAGACGTCTATAGGCACCTATCGAACCTATCTATCATCACAGCCCGGACACTTCATACAAACAACCTATCCCCTACTTTAAACATTTAACTAGGTAGGTAGGTACCTACATTAACTTGTCTACATCTAAGTAGTAGGTAAGTTGTAATTAGCTAGGTACCTAACATTTAAAAAAAACTCAAGGTCGGTAGGTATCATTCATGTAGGTAATAACTCACTATCACTATACTAAAACCCAATACTGGCCCCGATTCCTGCAGACATCTCTTAATTTTACTTTAAGTTATACCTGTCATTTTCTTATCCGCCGAAAAGGAAAGGGACGGATGATTGACAGCTCTTAATTTTAGGAAGAATGCGTAAATAAATGAATAACCCGGGCGAATTTTTAGACGGTTGTTTTAGATTTGTGCTTAAAATTGACGTGTGTTCCATAAATTTTATGCTTGTCGATTACCCGTCCCTTTCCTTTTTGGCGGATAAGAAAAGGACAGATATAACTTAAAATAAAATTAGATGGTATTTACAGGAATTAGCACCATTATGTAGATATTCAAGCAATAGGTAGGTACCTAACCTACAATAAAAATTTGATTGTATTTGTATTAATTCAGTGGTAGGTAAGTACCTACCTACCCAATTGTAGGTAATAACTTGACAAATTAATTGTGCTTACCTGGTGAGGAAGTGCTTGAGCGATTTTGAACGTCTTGAGTCTGATATGGTTCTGGAACTGCACTTCTCTGGAGTCTTTTTCTATGACCAGTCTCATTTCGTACATACTTGATATTGAAATGGTCAATGCATAAATACCTTGACCGCAAATTTTCTGCAGGCAAGTGGGCAATGTTCATATTACCTACAAGAAAAGAATATAATTTTCAATAAAACATAAATAGCCTATAGATGTTCCACTGCTGGATCGTCTCTACCCTCAAATAACAGGAGGTAATCGTTTTGGTGGTAGCCCGGACCAACTATATAATTTCTGAAGCAAAGCTTACTCTTACTTTTTCGGACAATTAAGTGACTTAGTCCGCAATGTCATAACTAAACAAAGATTAATGGTTGGATCATGGTAGTGGTTCCCTGGAAGAAATTGCTTAAACAGGCCTCCCATGTGTACTGTAGTAGGTATGTTGCATAAATTTTTGTATGTTCTAACTGTTTGTGATCATTAAAAATATTTGATTTGTGATGAATAATCTCACAAAGTAATTTTGATAATATCAGAAACAGTACCCGGACCTCCAGATCATAAGCCTAATGTTCTAATCAATAATACACAGAGGCAGAATCTACTAAAACAGCAACTTTTGACATGTCTTATTAAGTTCTTGTAGGTACCTACCTATACATAATGTATGTATAGATTGTTACCTGCTGAAAGGTGGTCAGGTGTGAGCGAGACCAAGATACTAGGTATACCTCATTTGGGTTCCTGGCTTCTGTACACAGTCCCGATGTGTGAAATTGGTACAAAACTGTAGGTTTGGTAGATAGTAGTTTATCTTAGGTATCTATTAAGACTGTATAAGAAGAAATAAATTAATGTTTTATTTTTATTTATTTTCATCTTAAATTAAAAGTAAATGTGTAAGTAAACTGTTTTATTGAACATTTTATAGACCAGGGCGGTTAAAATAGCTACATCAAAGCAATTCATCTAAGAAAGCAATATTGCTATTTGACATTTGTTTGCATCGCACACTTACTTTTATATGCACAAATGTGAAACTGCAATATTGCTTTCTTAGATGAATTGCTTCGATGTGGCTATTTTAACCGCCCTGGTCTATAAAATGTTCAATAAAACAGTCCAAAATTCAGCAATAATTATGTACTTGATTGACTTTTTTTAACTTTTGTCCCTTTTATTCCACAGTTCACTTGGAAATATAAATCCATCGCATACAGTATTGGTATATAGTAGGTACTTTACAAGTTTTTGACTATTCCAGTGCTTTAGTAGTTATAGCAATTGGTTCAGAATCTGGAGGCCCTGAGTTCCCAGTAAGAATATGTTAAAAATCACTAATTATGATTTTCAAGTTTGATTAGTATATCTATATGCCATGCTAAATTACCCAATTGTACAAAAGTTAATTTAATAATTCCAAATTGACATTGAGCACAATACCTAATTATATTATGTTCTTCAGACAGAAAAAACTGTTCTACTACTCTAAACTGTTGATCTCAGCTTGAGTTTAAGTATTACATTAATTATGGTAAACTAAATGATAAATGGTGACAAATGATAAACCGATTAGGTACCAAAATAATAGTCTAGCAAGTAGGGGGAGTGGCAATAACTTTCCCACCGTGTTAATTAGGTATTTCTTTTTATTTTATTCCAGTTTTGATTGTCATTGATTCTATCAAATTGTTTGTTTGATAACTTTTTGCAGTTTAATATTGAAAATAAATAAAAGTAAACATTTAACTACTTACCGCAATTCTCAAGCCATACTTTTAGGCGGTTGACGTCATCCCACGGAAATCGGAACATTGACTTCTGTTCCGAAGAATTTGTACAATTATAATAAGAACAATTGTGTGCAGACATTTTTTATAACCACTGTTCCTGTGCCGCTACGTGAAAGCAGGTTTCATGAAGCCAAATCAAAGTCCGATTTCAGTCAGGGGTTAGTTTGTAAACCACAATACACAAAACGTAGAAGGCGCGTTCGACTCGTAATTCAAACGAAAACAAACATTTTCAAACATAGGTAGGTTACTAACCTACCTACGTTATTTGAAAGTTGCGTTTTTTTTGTTCTCAAATTTAGTTTTAAATGATATTTATACAGGTTATATTTTTTTTTTAAATTTGATATTGTACCTCCCATAATTTATGAGAATTACAACTAAACATTTAATTAATTCAATAAAATGTATTTTGCAAATAAACACAATCTTTTAAAAACGTAATATTTTATTATCTGTGGCAAAGCTAGATCGATGTTGCAATAATTAACGATAGATGGCGCAACTTTAAGCGAGCTTCTTACACACAATTATAGATGGCGTTAATAAAAACGAGAACGTTCAACCCCTCAACAAGCTCCATACTCGACGTAGTTCCGACGTAAATCCGCTAGAGTAACCACTAAATTTAAAAATATAAAAATCTCCATTAAATGCCAATATCTTTGATTAACTTTTGGTTGGAGTATAACTTTTAAATTATAAAACATAATTTTAGTGCCTATTTATCGATTATTGGCTTTTAAAGAAACTTTAATTACAAATCGGTACTATTAGCGTCATCTATTGAAATTTTTTTGAACAATGTTTCCTAATGTTCGCGATGAGAACCCATGATTATACGGATGTAAGTGGTAAAATCCGAAGTGGATGGCCTAGGTGGTACATACCTCGATTAATTTCAGGATGTTTAAAGAAAAGCCACGGTCAAGAGTACTGGGAACCGGCGAGCATGCATAAATGAGTGTACTTTGATAAGAGTTGTAGAAGCGAAAGTGATGTGTCAGGATCGTAGTAAGTGGAATTGCGTGGCCGATCCCAACGGAAAATAGGCGTAATCTTAAGTATGTGTTTTTTCGAGAAAGTTGCTTAGCCATTTTCTATATTGTAAAGTCGGCGCCTCGTATTTTTTTCACTTCAGCCACAGCTACGATGGCAATGTTGTCGACTTAATTCATCGACCTTTGATGTTCAACCACAATGTGTGCTCTACATGACCGTCGCGACTGAAATGAAATGATTATCGGCGGCGGCTTTGTGCGGCACGAGCTGGCGGCACTGTGTGAAAGTGCTTAAACGAATGCCATTTTAACTACTTATTAAAAAAATCACCTACCTAGGTTTATTGATCCGACTGAAATTTTATATGTAAGCGTAGTTTTTTTTTATATTAGGTAGGTAACTTAATTCTCATATAATAATTATTGCATTCCCTATAATAATATCGGTGAATAATTGTTTTATTAAAAAATAGATTGTTGGAGAATGATAATATTGATAATTGATATTTTAATTTAAGTACTTATGTAGGGTAAACTGCCTAATTATTAGAACCTTAAATGATTGGTACGGTCTAATCATTTTTCGGCACCGAATATATCAAAATGCAAGGAATATATCAAAATGTTCTTATTTTTTTTTCTTAATAAAGTCAGTAGGGGTGTCAATAATAGGGTGTATTACCTTATCTATTAAATAAATTAATATCTAAAATTTACTGAATCCTTAGGTCTAACACACCAAGGCTCCGATATGTATGAAGGTAATAATTCGCAATGTACGGTTATCTCAGCATGCGCTTCAATTTATTCTGTGTTCCATAATCGCGCATCTTTCACTACTGCCGAAATTGATAAAATTTTAAAGATGGGGGATACACTTTACATGCAGTTAAAATATCTACTTCAGAGGGGTGTCAGTTATTTTATGCCAGATGAATTACCCAATGAGCTTCGCGTCGGGGATAACGTCGCACATATAGTTAGTATGGAGGACAACTGGATCATTTCTAATACGTATCCTACAACTCCCGCGAATAAAGACATAGGTTTATTAACGTTAAAGAATATACTGGACAATAGAGTGTTTTTTAATACTAATGACTATACTGTCGATTCGCAATTCGCTTATAATGTGAACAATTCAAATCACAACGACAGTACCGATAGCATATTGTTTACGGGTCAGGGTTATACTTTTAGTTTTTGGCGGTTTAATGGTGAATATTATTTCTTTAACAGCCATGCAGTTAACAGCAACAACATTAATATAGGAACGGGTAAGCCAGAGGATGGTCCTTACGTAGCGCGTTTATTTAAATGTAATTCAACCGAAGCGCTAGCCAAACTTTTGCTCGCGAATGAAGTTTACGACGGATCCGAATACTCATTAACCCGATTAAGAGTATTAAATGACGACCTTATATGGCAAAACGAAACGCAGGTTAGTTCCGAAACGTCACAATCCATTTTAGTAGATTTAATATCATCACCATTACTGAATGTGAATCAAACTTTAGATTCGATTTTGATGAACTATCAGTCAAACCTGGCCCCGCTTAAAACCTCTGTGCAAAATTTTGATATTAGTAAATTGGAAGTTGATTCAAATCCGGTAGATGTATATGACACTACAAGTGATATAAAACTGTCAATTTTAAAACCAGTTGTCCTATTAGAAAGAATAGGTAATGAAGACGAAAACCAATGCGTTAAAAATAAAGGCGGCCGACCCAAAAAACAGAAACGCGGACCAAAACCAAGTAAAGGAAACGCGCATCGCGAAGCTGTATCCAAATATACGAAGAATAACCCGGCTGTTAATCGCGAGGCAGTTCAACGGTATAACGAACGTAATCCAGACGTCCATCGTGCGTCCGTTCAACGTTATAACGAGAACAACCCAGACGTTCATCGCGCGGCCGTTCAACGTTATAACGAGAACAACCCAGACGTTCATCGCGCGGCCGTTCAACGTTATAACGAGAACAACCCAGACGTTAATCGCGCGGCCGTTCAACGTTATAACGAGAACAACCCAGACGTTCATCGCGCGGCCGTTCAACGTTATTACGAGCTCCACCCCGAAATTAACAAAAAAGCAGCACAAAGATATACAGAAAATAGTCGTAACATAGAAACGCCGCTGAGATATTCAAAAAATTTAATAGGTGAAAAACAGGGACACGATCTTAATATTATTAGATTATATAATTTAAAAAATACGTCGCTTCTGTCTGATAAGACATATAGATGTCCAAATTGTAATGCTCCATTGTTCGAAGAAGAGAAAACTCGTCGACAATGGTGTTGTCATTCAGGAGATTATAACGTTCAAAATTTTCTCCCATTAAATGAAGAATTTTATTCAAATTCAGCTTTTTTAAATAGACCACGCGCTTACAATAATATATTTGCATTTTCGGCATTAGGTGTTTCCCATGGTTACCATCATCCAGAAGGTATATCTTTTCTAAAAATTCAAGGACGTATTTACCACCGTATCTTTGATTTGTCTTACAATGAAAGTCCTAATAATATTAATTTTTACATAAATGACAGTAGCGAAAGAGAGAGTTTAGCTGGCGAATTAAGTTTAGATAAAACGATAGTTCGAATGATTACAGGGTTCATGCACACAGTTAATCCATACATAAAATGTTTTAGAAGGTTAAGTTTAGAGGTATCATCAGAAGCTTTCTTGAAGTTCGAAAGAACTACTCGTGCGACTCACGGTAACATCCTCGGAGATCAACCTATTGGTCAAGAAATTGCCGCAATTATTAGTACAGACCGCGAAGAATTTTCTCCACGCTGTATTGTAGTCAAAAAGATAGCAGACGGTAGGCCTCGAACAATAGATATAATGGATTCCTTATACGAGACTTTCCAGTATCCTCTCTTATATCCTCACGGAAATACTGGTTGGCATCCAGATATGAGAGATAATAAGGGCAATAAGCTTAATCAGGTTAAATATGTCCGTTGTTTACTTTTATCCGAATCGCGATTTAGCATATTTGGTCGTTTATCTGAAGAGTGGTTAGTCGATATGTTTTGTAGAGTTTTAGAAGAACGCTTGCGGTTTTTGAAAAATAGCCAAACAAAACAACAAAACAGGCTAAGAGTAGCTCCACTCCAAGAATTAATTAATGACGAGTTTATTTTAGGAGAAGGTGGAGTAGAACCTGGTAAAATTTATTTACCTAGCTCATTCACAGGGGGTCCACGGTACATGAAAAAGAAATACCTGGATGCTATAGCAATGGTAAACAGGTTAGGTCCACCATCATATTTTTTAACTTTAACATGTAACCCCAACTGGCCTGAAATAAAAAATTCAACATTATCAGGTCGATCAAAAGACCCCCTTACTTGTGCTCGAGTTTTCAACTTAAAACTCGGAGAGTTATTAAAAGATTTAAAATCGGGTAAATGGTTCGGAAAAATTGTTTATATAATGCATGTTATAGAGTTCCAAAAAAGAGGACTACCACATGCGCATATTGCTTTTAGAGTAGAAGGTGGTGGACCAGTAGAAAGTCTGGATATTGATAAGTTTGTTCGAGCTACCATACCCGATCCAGCACAAACTTTATTATACAAAGTTGTCATGGATCACATGATACACGGTCCATGCGGCCCTCCTTACCGAACTAATTTGCCGTGTTGGAATAGTGAGAAAAAAAACTGTTTAAAATATTTTCCAAAAAAAGAAACACCAGTCACCTTCAGTGACGATAGAGGTTTTATACATTTACGTCGCAATAGTAAAAATCAGGCGATTATTAAATATCGCGGCAGAGACGTAATAGTTAATGATTTGTGGGTCGTTCCTTATAATCCTGCTCTTCTCCTAAAATATGATGCTCACATAAATTTAGAAGTGTCCACACAGCGTGCTATAATTAAGTATTTGTTCAAATATATGACAAAAGGACCTGATGAAGCCCGTATTGCCGTTGTTGATGAAGAACATCGTGAGGATGAAATCGAACAATATGTCACTAAGCGGTACATTAGTTCTAGCGAAGCAGCGTGGCGTGTTCTCGAATTTGATATTGTAGCTAGGAACCCTACGGTAAAAATGTTAACAGTACATTTGCCCGATCAAAATTCAGTATTTTTTAAGCCTGGCCACGCGAATGAGGCAGTTAATAATGCAGGTTCAGATCTTTTAGACTATTTCAGTAGGCCTTTAACTGAGGAGTTTGATCGGGTATCCTACTTAGACTTTTTTGAAACTTATAATATTCATGCGAAAGATCCATGTTTAAAGACAGTTCAGGCAGTGCAAATGCAAAATGGCAAATTTCTTACGCGGAGAATGCGGGGTGAGCTCGTCGCGCGTCTATTTTGGGTCGCGCCGAACAGAGGTGAACAGTTCTTTTTAAGACTTCTTTTAAGTGTTTACCCTTGTCGTAGTTTCGCGGATTTACTGCAAATTGGAGGTCCAAATTGCACAACTTTTCAAGAAGCTGCCAAATTCGCAGGACTTGCGGACGACTCAGTCGAATATGAACGGGCTATGGAAGAAGCTTCCACTTTTTTAACCGGACCACGACTTCGTAGCTTCTTTGTAACGCTGGCTGTTAATGGTGCCTCAGTGGCGTCACTGTGGAACACGTATAAACGTCAATTGGCCGAAGATTTCCTTTACAGGGTGCCAAATGACGAAGAAAACGCGTTTAACATGTGCCTCATCCAAATAGATAGAATGCTACGCAGACACGGAACTTCGTTAATAGAACAAGGTTTGCCGGAAGTAATTTATAGGTCAACGGAGTTGGATAGGGAACGCACTGAATATGATTTAGATAGTTTGAAATCATACGTAGAAGAGTGGTTGCCACAGTTATCTCCCGATCAACGTGCCGTATTCGATTACGTGGAAAAGCTTTGCGTTGATAGTGTTTACCGAGAATCCAACAACTGTGCGATTTTTATCGATGGCCCCGCCGGCACCGGAAAAACGCTTTTATTGAAGGTCATAACTGCATATATCCGCGGTAACCTTAAAGGTATAGTTTTAACCTGTGCATCGTCTGCAATTGCTGCTCAGAATTACACAAACGGAATGACGGCTCATTCCTTGTTTAGATTTCCTTTACATCTATTAGATGATAGCGGATACTGGAACATCTCAAATGGTACTCAAAGAGCTGAATTGATTTACAATTCTAATCTCATTGTGTATGATGAAGCGCCGATGGCTCATAAATACCTTATAAATTTATTAAATAGATCATTGCAGGATTTGATGAGGTCAGACAAAATTTTTGGTTCTAAAATAATTATTTTTGCAGGAGATTTTCGTCAAATTCCTCCTGTAGTCCCAGAAGCACGAACGAATTTTGATATTTTAAACGCGTCACTAAAAACTTCTCCTATTTGGAAACAATTGAAAAAATTTAGTTTGGTAACTTCACAGAGATGTAAGGATGACGCACAGTATGCAGAATTTCTTTTAAAACTGGGTTCAAATTTATTACCTACTCTAAGGTTAGAAACAAATAATAATGATTTGCAATTAGTTCAACTTGAATCTATTGATTATGTTACTGAATTAGAAGATTTAATTGATTTTGTATTCCCAGAAGTTACTCTTACTGAGCCAGGCGTATGCTCCTTCAGAGCGATTCTATGCACCCGTAACGATGCAGTTAGAGAAATTAATGCCGTTATTTTAGACAAACTACCAGGAGAAGTATTACATTTTTATGCCATAGACAAAATTTTAAGCGACAACGCTGATCAAGTATATTTTAGTCCCGAATTTTTACATACACTTCGACCACAAGGTGTTCCAGATTTCGACTTACAGTTAAAATTAGAATGTGTTTGTGTAATCACGCGTAATCTTAGTTTCGCGGACGGCTTAGTAAATGGCACCAAAGTAATAGTTGTTGAGACATCTCCATATATTATTAAAGTTCGGAAACAAGGTGAACTAGGAGATTATTTGATCCCTCGAATTCTTTTTAAAGCGCCTATAGAACATAACAGCCCTTACGAGATGTGTCGCCGTCAATTCCCATTGCAGGTGTGTTATGCAATGACAATTCACAAGAGCCAGGGTCAAACGATTAGTCGCGTTGGGGTCGATCTTAGATCTGACATGTTTAGTCACGGTCAACTGTATGTAGCTTTAGGTCGCGTTCGCGAAAGACGTGACATAAAAGTACTACTACCCAGGCACCGAATCGAAAATGACCAACCTTTCTCGAATAACGTTATCATATCAGAACTTTTAAGTTTAACGTAACTTTATTTAGGGTGGCACTTCTTGAAAAGACTGAACAGTTCATCTCTGTTATTAAGCTTATTGGGTTTTTTAGATCGGTTAAATCATGTGCTGAAATTATCGTATATTGCGAATTATTTATTATTATTTATATTCATTCTATCTTGTTTTTTCTTCTTTTCGTATAATTTAACGATAGAACTGACTTTAACAAGCTTGCACTCGATTTGATGATGGTTACATTGAATTTCAAAGCTAGGTTTACCATTTTATTAGTCATAATCACTGAATTAAAATGTGTGTTAATCAATTGGCAATGTGTACATGCCCTTCCCAGCCGTTAACGCTGTGGAGGCTCATCTTTAGGGGACGAGAGAACGGGCGTGAAGGGAACTGGCAGGATGAACACTTGGCTGCGGGTGCGACCGGTGCATGGGAGTGAAGTGGAGCTGGCTGGAAGATGGAGGCAGGTATCACTCGATTGCTTTAGCTGAGTTCCACTCAGATCAAGTAAGCTGTCATATGGATGAATGTCGCAGGTTGGAATGATCCGGAGTAGAACTGTCGGTGTCGTTCCCATCGTCGTAGGCATTTTCGGTGGATTTTGTAGGTCGATCAACAATGGTTGCGTGAGTTTTAGCTGTCAAGCTGCTATGCCGTGCTAGCCGATTCTTGCGATCTGGGATACAAGGGATGGACGTATCCTGTGGAATGATCGTGTCAGTGAAGGTTTGAATGTCGCTTAGGACTGGAAAGGAGGGAGTACGGAAACTGTAATCAGTATTCAGGATCTCGCTGTACATGGACAATGTTTAGTTTAGGTGTATTAAAGTGGTAATTGTTCGAAGTTATTTGAAAAGAATTCTGTTTCAGTGTTTAAGCGCTAAAACTGTTTGTTTTTTGTAAGCAAACGTATGATTTATTGATGTTCATTTTTTACTTTATAACGCTAACGCTTTACAAATAATATTGTTACCAAATTTAAGTGCGTATATAAACAATAAATTAATACTAAAATATTTCGATGAAGACACCAATGTTGTTTATTGATACATTTTTCTCCTAAGTGCTACTTTCTCAACTTAAAGCAATAAGTTATGCAGTAATTATACTTCTACGAGTATATTTAAACAAATCATCATTCAAAAGCATTTTACTCAATACCTAACTTACATTAAGTAAAATTTATCTTTGTCATTTTAGTCACTTATTTTTTTATCATTCACTAAGCAGTAAGCAAAATATATTTACTAAAATAATAAAAAAAATACGATATTCATGGTAAGTTGGATTAGCTATTTTATAACACAAACGACTTGATATTTTCATGCATTAATTCAGGAAAATAAATCTATAATGAATAATAAGTTTTTATAACCGATTAAATTTGTATAATGTGTAGTGTATACATTTTAATGTATTTAACATTTGCAAATTATATTGATTTGTAAAATAAATATAAGTTCCATTAAAATTGTACTAAAGAATTTTTTATACTAGCGTATATTAGTAACTTAAGTTACAATTAAGTAAACAAACAAAAAAATATACGCCTTAAATAATAAATATAAGGAAGAAAGCCTGTTTACCCGGATGCCTGTTTACTCATCATCAAGGAAACTTTAAGAAATAACATTACTACAAATGTCTGCTCGAAGAAAGATTCAAAAACTTAAACAAATGCCAAGCTGGAAATCGAATAATGAGTACACATAAACGCTACATAATACAACTCGCGTGTCCTGTAATGGAACGGACAGAATAAAGAATATGTGTTATGGTACGTCGAATCAGTACAGTATAATATTATACATTAGCATTCAATGGTGTATGAATCGTCATCGTCATTGTGTCAGCAAAGACGCGTCATCAATTGCACAGATTTGTGGCTACAAATATATAAATGAAAAGTGTTATTTAGAACATTATTTATTGTGTTGTGGAATAAAATAGGTCAATAATTACCTGTATCCGGCAGTGACGAACAATTTTTTCATTCATAAACATGGGTAAATACGACGACTGTCAGATGGGCTAAACATGAAAAAAGTCCTTAAACCAAATCCCATTGTTTCGCTATTGTCTTTGAAAACCTAAGCCGCAGGAGGATATTAAGTACGACCATGCTTTACCTTTAATGGTGTATGTAAAAATAATCAACAATGAATGTTCTATACCATTCTAAGCAAATTCAAAAACAAATTTGATCATGTCAATTTCTGGCCTCCCACAAGCGGGTCTCACCAGTATTGACAGAAGAATGATCACTCATCGATACAAAAACATACATAAAGTAATTAATACATGTATACAGGCTAAATAAAGTGAAATTGCTAGAAAATACCTACTACTTGGAAAAACAATAATTGGAGAAGAAAGCACTACCTAACAACGTGAAACTTTGATATTCAAATTTTCAAATCAAATATGGCTAAAACAAAAAAAAAAAATACTTAAAAATGGAAAGGTAAAAGAAAACACCTTTAGTTAAAAAAATAGAAAGCGAGTCATATTTTATATATTCTGGTAAAATTGTTTAGTTTTAAATGTTACCAAATACACCAAATGTTATTAGAAATGAAAGTAACTGCATATAGTTAAATTCATATGTGTACAGTCAACATACTACCTACGTTTTATTTTTTAAGTCTACATTCGTTATTTATTTACTTATAATAACGCAAATAACAAACAACTATGCTTGTTATTAATTTGCATACACCTACAGTAAATCCAACTTACCATGAATATAACAATGATAATATAATATACATAGTAAGTGCAGAATAAAAACTTAGGGATTACATGGTTTTATGTTTTCCAGTGGATCTGGTTAGAGCTATGTCACGCTAAATAGTATTCTTTGCATTTCTTCTTACATTACTTTTCAATAGAACACTGTTTCGCATGAGACGGTTCCTCAAAAAACATAATATCGTGTATGAGCTAAACTAAAACTTAGGGGTTTACATGGTTTTATGTTTTCCAGTGGATCTGGTTAGAGCTATGTCACGCTAAATGGTGTTCTTTGCATTTCTTCTTACAATACTTTTCAATAGAACACTGTTTCGCATGAGACGGTTCCTCAAAAAACATAATATCGTGTATGAGCTAAACTAAAACTTAGGGTTTTACATGGTTTTATGTTTTCCAGTGGATCTGGTTAGAGCTATTGAAACACTAGATTTTTGACTACCTTATAGGAAGGTAGGTGAAATGGAAAAGGGTGTTATGATACTGATATGTTTCAGAAATTTATAAAGTGGTGTTTACCTGAAGGGCACAGCTAGATGTTATAGACCGGTGAGCATGAGACAAAGAAAACTCCCTTGAATTTGTACAATGTATATTTTACAGTTATAATTATTACAGTACAACCATGGGCAGGTAAAAACCCTATGGAGGGAGACAGGTCGCGCTTTGGTCCGTCAGGTTAATTGTCACTCCGTAACAACCATGGGATATCACTATATTTAAAAACACTGTCCATACACCTGTAGGCACCTCACTTACTCGAGGACCTCCGACTATCAGGCCTACCTGAGGCGTTCCGGAATACCGTACAGGTGATGAGTTGAGGCCGGCTCAGGCCAGGGCGTGCTGGACGATGGCGGCGCAGCGGGCCAACTGTTACGCAGCTGGCGGGCTGCACGTCCACCGGTCAACCTCGCAGACCTTCACCGGGCCTTATCCGGTGTGTTGACGAAAGGAGAGGCGCGGCACATCCACATGCGCGCCGCACAAAGGAAAGCTTCGACGTGCAAACAACCAAGGCAAGCTCCGCCGAAATGAAGCTTGAAATAACTGGCAAACGCAGAAGAAAACAGTAGCAATCTTCATTCACAAAATTTGTTGAAATAGTCTGATCCAATCATAAACTTCTTCTTAGATTAAAACTTGCAAAACGTTCGACGTTAAAAACTTGCAAAAACGTTAAAACTTCAAAACGTTAAAAACTTAAAGAAAACAAAAACAACCCCATCTGCAACAAGGAATGGCAATGATTAGCATGTGGTTCAGCTGACAGCGTGGCAATGCAACTCACGAGTGTAAAACAAAGAAAATAACTTACAGGTTCATCCGGGATAGTTGGGCATCGCTCGGATGAAACCTAAACCCACCCACTGGACCTTAGGCGATGGGATTTCAGTGATGTTGCTGAAACAAGGACCTCGAGGTTATCACAAAGTTGGTGCAAAAATATGCACGAAGAATTGCGAGGACTCACCATCTCGGTTAAGTTGTTTATTTAAATCGAGACATCGGCTCTTGATGTCGCCGATAAATCGTGGCTTTTAATTTGCCCACATTATTGTTACGGCAGTGGAGTCTCCGGCGCTCTCGCGACGTCCCCACTTTCCATAACCTGTCTCTCAGCTCAGCCAGCTGTCAGTCTGACACAAGAACCAACAATGTTGCCAACCAAAATAAAATCTACCAAACCATAAATTCGCCGAATCAACGACAACAATCGATCGACTTGTTTGATCCCAAAATTTAAACAATATAATTATAATATATCAAAAATAAATGTTGCAGATAATTTAATATACCAAATTTTGAAGAAAATAAAATAATCAAAATATTCGGGCCCATCGATAACCCTGCAGCGCCATCTGTGATGTCCTGCGGGTAAAATATAAAAACAACGTTATATCGCAAGAAACCACAAGATGTCGCTACAAGGCTCGTTGGTCCGAAATGCTTCGTTACAATACCCCCCTACCCACGAGAGGTTTCGAACTGGGTGAGAAACACGGCTGCCCTCAGCCTTAGAGCCTGGGGCGCACAACCAGTCTAAATTTAAATAAAACTGTCTCTAAAGACGAGACGACAAAACAATTCATAAAAAAAAACGTAACGAAGCACAATCACCAACATCTAAACAGCACAACCCTAAGCACAACAATTACCCCGACCTGTTATTCATCACCATTCATTGATCACCTTTCACTTCTTTCATATAGTAGCACCCAGTATCCATTTCACTGGGTGTCACCCACATTCATACCCCTGATGAGCTGACGACTCTCATAGTGTCACTCGATACCCCTATTCTAAAGACAAAGACAAAAAACAAAACAACAGTTGCTAGAGGCTTATTTAAGGAGTCACTACCCGCTCCGTCGAAAAACAAAAAAAATAGTCAACCTATTGAGGTTTCCTATTTAAATGAATTTCTAATAAATGGCTACTATAAAGCCTAAAAAAAATGTTGTCACGAGCAACATAAAAAACTATATTAAATAGTTGGCTATAACCGCCTAAACAAAAAAATATGGAACGCTAAAGTGGGCGTTCATAAAAACGCTGCGTTGCAGACGCTAGTGTGTATGGGCCTTATCAGCGCACCATAAACACACTAAAAAAAAAAAAAACATTAAACATAAACAACATAAAACATTTAATGGTAAATGTAGTTATTTTAAGTCTTTAACTACATAAAAAAAAACGTGTTTGTCATAAACAGGCTGTTACTAGGCCACTTACGACACAAGTAAACACACCAAAATTTTTCTAAATGTAATTGAATGCTAACCATGAAAAGGAAAAATTCTCCAATGAGTGACCGCAAGCTTTAAGATTCCCAATCTGCTTCGATTGGATGTCCCTATCGACAGACTCCGTGCATACTACACGCTCAAGACGGTGATGAAGATGATTATACAAAGCCCTAGCACGCATAAGGTGATGACGTTCCCTAGACTTCACTGCAGCATCAATCTTTGCCTGCAGCTCCTTCAGCTTTTCGGTGATAATTGGGAATTCGGCCTGTGGCTTCCGCTCAACGTCCAGTATTTCATCCGGAGAGAAACCAGTGATCAACTCCCTAAGCCGTTTCTTCATTTTGAGAACAGTATCAGCTGGTGCTTCAGCACGAATACTCACTCCACAACCCAACTCATCAAGGAGCAGTGATTGCAAATAAACAGTTTGGATATCCATGGTTGTGTCTTAGTTATAATTTCAAGTTTGAAAAGAGTTCTGAAGTTAACTAAGTAAATTTATATCAAAATGTACCCGTCTGCCTCCAAAACTTAATTTCTAAAATATGTACTAAATTTTCATATAATATAAACCAAATAAGTGTAATTATCACACATCAATTCTCAGTCTATCCCTGTAAATAATTTTCAAAATAATAGAAGAAACAAGTGTTTTTAATTAAATTTTGTTTGTTGAAGGTTATGTTTACTTTTAATTGTTATTGTCAAGTTGTAATATGTTGTGAATATATAAAGATTGTAAAGCAAGTTGACTACTAAATATTTCTCAATAAAGTTGTTATTGACAGACAGTTCTATAAAATGATTTCCAAAAAACAAATAAGCAAAATGTTTGCCAAGCAGCGGCACAACTATCAATATTATGATGATGAAACTAAGTCACAAAATTCCAATTACAAACCAATGTCCTGTTATAAATGTATTTAAAAAAAACTAGAAAATAATTTATAATTGTTTTTCATAGTGAAATTGTTTGTTTTTTAAATCAATATGTTTTCAAAATTCAATTGTTGGGAAATCTCAAAATGCAGTACTATATGGATATTATTTGTCCAAATTGTTACAAAAAAAAACTCAATACTGATAAAAAATATTTGCTAGTTAGCATCAAATTATGTTAATAATTGTTTTTAACCTGTTATTCATACTAAATGGTTAAATAAAATAAAATGATAACAAAACACAAATGTAGTAATATAAATTGACAATAAGCCCTAGAATTGGGTTAAACTTATTGCAATAAAATAAGTATTTAGGTTAGGTCTCTGTAGGAGGCCTAGAACCTTACTTATACTAAGAAACAGACACAACTTAACCTAAGATGCAAACAAAACACAAACAATTCACACAAAATCCCATCACTTTTTATAATAATAAAATACACTGTTTTCACTAAATTTATTCTTAAAGTTTATGCCAACACCACTTATATTCTAAAATGGTTGTACAGAGCGACAATTTCACCAAGAAGGGCGCCACTGAAACGGTAATCTCTTGCTTATTCCAATAGAATGGACTTCAATAAAAGAGAAGTGGGCCGTTAGGTAAAATATCTCTCTGCAACATACCATGTGCTAGCACTATGTTTATAAACACTGTCCGTACACCTGTAGGCACCTCACTTACTCGAGGACCTCCGACTATCAGGCCTACCTGAGGCGTTCCGGAATACCGTACAGGTGATGAGTTGAGGCCGGCTCAGGCCAGGGCGTGCTGGACGATGGCGGCGCAGCGGGCCAACTGTTACGCAGCTGGCGGGCTGCACGTCCACCGGTCAACCTCGCAGACCTTCACCGGGCCTTATCCGGTGTGTTGACGAAAGGAGAGGCGCGGCACATCCACATGCGCGCCGCACAAAGGAAAGCTTCGACGTGCAAACAACCAAGGCAAGCTCCGCCGAAATGAAGCTTGAAATAACTGGCAAACGCAGAAGAAAACAGTAGCAATCTTCATTCACAAAATTTGTTGAAATAGTCTGATCCAATCATAAACTTCTTCTTAGATTAAAACTTGCAAAACGTTCGACGTTAAAAACTTGCAAAAACGTTAAAACTTCAAAACGTTAAAAACTTAAAGAAAACAAAAACAACCCCATCTGCAACAAGGAATGGCAATGATTAGCATGTGGTTCAGCTGACAGCGTGGCAATGCAACTCACGAGTGTAAAACAAAGAAAATAACTTACAGGTTCATCCGGGATAGTTGGGCATCGCTCGGATGAAACCTAAACCCACCCACTGGACCTTAGGCGATGGGATTTCAGTGATGTTGCTGAAACAAGGACCTCGAGGTTATCACAAAGTTGGTGCAAAAATATGCACGAAGAATTGCGAGGACTCACCATCTCGGTTAAGTTGTTTATTTAAATCGAGACATCGGCTCTTGATGTCGCCGATAAATCGTGGCTTTTAATTTGCCCACATTATTGTTACGGCAGTGGAGTCTCCGGCGCTCTCGCGACGTCCCCACTTTCCATAACCTGTCTCTCAGCTCAGCCAGCTGTCAGTCTGACACAAGAACCAACAATGTTGCCAACCAAAATAAAATCTACCAAACCATAAATTCGCCGAATCAACGACAACAATCGATCGACTTGTTTGATCCCAAAATTTAAACAATATAATTATAATATATCAAAAATAAATGTTGCAGATAATTTAATATACCAAATTTTGAAGAAAATAAAATAATCAAAATATTCGGGCCCATCGATAACCCTGCAGCGCCATCTGTGATGTCCTGCGGGTAAAATATAAAAACAACGTTATATCGCAAGAAACCACAAGATGTCGCTACAAGGCTCGTTGGTCCGAAATGCTTCGTTACACTATGTCACGCTAAATGGTGTTCTTTGCATTTCTTCTTACAATACTTTTCAATAGAACATTGTTTCGCATGAGACGGTTCCTCAAAAAACATAATATCGTGTATGAGCTAAACAAAAACTTAGGTTTTATATGGTTTTATGTTTTCCAGTGGATCTGGTTAGAGCTATGTCACGCTAAATGGTGTTCTTTGCATTTCTTCTTACAAGACTTTTCAATAGAACACTGTTTCGCATGAGACGGTTCCTCAAAAAACATAATATCGTGTATGAGCTAAACAAAAACTTAGGTTTTATATGGTTTTATGTATTCCAGTGGATCTGGTTAGAGCTATGTCACGCTAAATGGTGTTCTTTGCATTTCTTCTTACAATACTTTTCAATAGAACACTGTTTCGCATGAGACGGTTCCTCAAAAAACATAATATCGTGTATGAGCTAAACAAAAACTTAGGTTTTATATGGTTTTATGTTTTCCAGTGGATCTGGTTAGAGCTATGTCACGCTAAATGGTGTTCTTTGCATTTCTTCTTACAATACTTTTCAATACAACACTGTTTCGCATGAAACGGTTCCTCAAAAAACATAATATCGTGTATGAGCTAAACTAAAACTTAGGGTTTTACATGGTTTTATGTTTTCCAGTGGATCTGGTTAGAGCTATGTCACGCTAAATGGTGTTCTTTGCATTTCTTCTTACAATACTTTTCAATAGAACACTGTTTCGCATGAGACGGTTCCTCAAAAAACATAATATCGTGTATGAGCTAAACTAAAACTTAGGGTTTTACATGGTTTTATGTTTTCCAGTGGATCTGGTTAGAGCTATGTCACGCTAAATGGTGTTCTTTGCATTTCTTCTTACAATACTTTTCAATAGAACATTGTTTCGCATGAGATGGTTCCTCAAAAAACATAATATCTTGTATGAGCTAAACAAAAACTTAGGTTTTATATGGTTTTATGTTTTCCAGTGGATCTGGTTAGAGCTATGTCACGCTAAATGGTGTTCTTTGCATTTCTTCTTACAATACTTTTCAATAGAACACTGTTTCGCATGAGACGGTTCCTCAAAAAACATAATATCGTGTATGAGCTAAACAAAAACTTAGGTTTTATATGGTTTTATGTTTTCCAGTGGATCTGGTTAGAGCTATGTCACGCTAAATAGTGTTCTTTGCATTTCTTCTTACAATACTTTTCAATAGAACACTGTTTCGCATGAGACGGTTCCTCAAAAAACATAATATCGTGTATGAGCTAAACAAAAACTTAGGTTTTATATGGTTTTATGTTTTCGAGTGGATCTGGTTAGAGCTATGTCACGCTAAATGGTGTTCTTTGCATTTCTTCTTACAATACTTTTCAATAGAACACTGTTTCGCATGAGACGGTTCCTCAAAAAACATATCGTGTATGAGCTAAACTAAAACTTAGGGTTTTACATGGTTTTATGTTTTCCAGTGGATCTGGTTAGAGCTATGTCACGCTAAATGGTGTTCTTTGCATTTCTTCTTACAATACTTTTCAATAGAACACTGTTTCGCATGAGACGGTTCCTCAAAAAACATAATATCGTGGATGAGCTAAACAAAAACTTAGGTTTTATATGGTTTTATGTTTTCCAGTGGATCTGGTTAGAGCTATGTCACGCTAAATGGTGTTCTTTGCATTTCTTCTTACAATACTTTTCAATAGAACACTGTTTCGCATGAGACGGTTCCTCAAAAAACATAATATCGTGTATGAGCTAAACAAAAACTTAGGTTTTATATGGTTTTATGTTTTCCAGTGGATCTGGTTAGAGCTATGTCACGCTAAATGGTGTTTTTTGCATTTCTTCTTACAATACTTTTCAATACAACACTGTTTCGCATGAAACGGTTCCTCAAAAAACATAATATCGTGTATGAGCTAAACTAAAACTTAGGGTTTTACATGGTTTTATGTTTTCCAGTGGATCTGGTTAGAGCTATGTCACGCTAAATGGTGTTCTTTGTATTTCTTCTTACAATACTTTTCAATAGAACACTGTTTCGCATGAGACGGTTCCTCAAAAAACATAATATCGTGTATGAGCTAAACTAAAACTTAGGGTTTTACATGGTTTTATGTTTTCCAGTGGATCTGGTTAGAGCTATGTCACGCTAAATGGTGTTCTTTGCATTTCTTCTTACAATACTTTTCAATAGAACATTGTTTCGCATGAGATGGTTCCTCAAAAAACATAATATCGTGTATGAGCTAAACAAAAACTTAGGTTTTATATGGTTTTATGTTTTCCAGTGGATCTGGTTAGAGCTATGTCACGCTAAATGGTGTTCTTTGCATTTCTTCTTACAATACTTTTCAATAGAACACTGTTTCGCATGAGACGGTTCCTCAAAAAACATAATATCGTGTATGAGCTAAACAAAAACTTAGGTTTTATATGGTTTTATGTTTTCCAGTGGATCTGGTTAGAGCTATGTCACGCTAAATGGTGTTCTTTGCATTTCTTCTTACAATACTTTTCAATAGAACACTGTTTCGCATGAGACGGTTCCTCAAAAAACATAATATCGTGTATGAGCTAAACAAAAACTTAGGTTTTATATGGTTTTATGTTTTCCAGTGGATCTGGTTAGAGCTATGTCACGCTAAATGGTGTTCTTTGCATTTCTTCTTACAATACTTTTCAATAGAACACTGTTTCGCATGAGACGGTTCCTCAAAAAACATAATATCGTGTATGAGCTAAACTAAAACTTAGGGTTTTACATGGTTTTATGTTTTCCAGTGGATCTGGTTAGAGCTATGTCACGCTAAATGGTGTTCTTTGCATTTCTTCTTACAATACTTTTCAATAGAACACTGTTTCGCATGAGACGGTTCCTCAAAAAACATAATATCGTGTATGAGCTAAACAAAAACTTAGGTTTTATATGGTTTTATGTTTTCCAGTGGATCTGGTTAGAGCTATGTCACGCTAAATGGTGTTCTTTGCATTTCTTCTTACAATACTTTTCAATAGAACACTGTTTCGCATGAGACGGTTCCTCAAAAAACATAATATCGTGTATGAGCTAAACAAAAACTTAGGTTTTATATGGTTTTATGTTTTCCAGTGGATCTGGTTAGAGCTATGTCACGCTAAATGGTGTTCTTTGCATTTCTTCTTACAATACTTTTCAATAGAACACTGTTTCGCATGATACGGTTCCTCAAAAAACATAATATCGTGTATGAGCTAAACAAAAACTTAGGTTTTATATGGTTTTATGTTTTCCAGTGGATCTGGTTAGAGCTATGTCACGCTAAATGGTGTTCTTTGCATTTCTTCTTACAATACTTTTCAATAGAACACTGTTTCGCATGAGACGGTTCCTCAAAAAACATAATATCGTGTATGAGCTAAACAAAAACTTAGGTTTTATATGGTTTTATGTTTTCCAGTGGATCTGGTTAGAGCTATGTCACGCTAAATGGTGTTCTTTGCATTTCTTCTTACAATATTTTTCAATAGAACACTGTTTCGCATGACACGGTTCCTCAAAAAACATAATATCGTGTATGAGCTAAACTAAAACTTAGGTTTTATATTGTTTTATGTTTTCCAGTGGATCTGGTTAGAGCCATGTCACGCTAAATAGCATTCTTGTCATTTCTTCTTTCCATCCTTTATATTATTTTAAATAATATTTCATATGGTATTATTTCGTTCTTTAATTTGATGTGTTTTTAATGCTTCTGAATGTGATTTTGTTTTAAATACTTAGCTTATTAGCATTCATCAGTATCCAAAAATTCATCATACCACTGCTAATCAATAAACAAACAACGGTCTTAGCGTTTAAACACCGAAAAAACACCTGCCTGTTCATTTATTACTTGTTTTATTAAACAGGAATTTGCATATCGATCGTTTTCAATTAACTTCGAACAGTTACAACTACACGTAAACTGAGCATGTAGTCTATCTACAGCAAGATCGTGACCGCTGACTGCAGCTCTCCTTCTCCCTCCATTTCACTCCCAATCGACATTTTCACCTTTGCTGATATGATTACTCCACAGGATACCTCCATCCCCTGCATACCTGGTCGCTAGATTCGGCTGGCACGTCATATCGGTTTGACAGCCAACTCACGTAACTATTGTTGATCGATCCACAGTCCACTGAAGTGCCTACGATGAAGGGAACAACATGGACAGTTCTACTCCGAATTACTCCAACCCATGCGATGTTCATCCATGCGACAACCCACCTGATCTGAGTGGAACTTAACTGAAGCAAGAGAGTGATGCCTAATTCCATCTGCCAACTAGCTCCACTTCTCTCCCGTGCACCAGTCGCACCCACACCGACGTGTTCATCTTGCCAGTTTTCCTCACACCCGTCCACTTGTCTCTTGAAGATTGGCGTCCACAACACCAACGGTTGGTTAGGTCATGCAAGCATTGTTACAATTGATAAAAACACATATTTTCATTTAGTGAATGTGATAACCTGTACTAATAATTTGGTCAACTTAGCGATGATAACTCAATGTAAGTATTAACAAACTCGGTACGTGTTTGTTATTGTCAATAATATCTTTAAATTATACAACTCGCTTATGTTTGACAATTACTGAGTAATTGCTTTGCTTATTGCATGCTAATTGCTGAAAATTGCTTTTTATTTTAAATTCCTTAGCTAAAAATTGCTTTTTCTTTCACATTTCTCTGCTTATTGAATGACTATTGCTAACTCATTAGATAGAACTTACTTCTCATATAAGTAGGTGGATGCGGCCTCGATTAGCGGGGGAACCACATGAAAAAAAGCGAGCTACTGGGTGTACCTCCTGGGTAGTTTGGAAATCACCTAATATATATATGTATATATTTATAAATAAAAGTTAATATAATTATATAAATTAACATTATTATTTTTTTTAACAGGAAATGCACAATGCTAAAAACTGCGTAGGAGATTTTAATACAATAGTACTACCAAGCCTGATGTTGGCCGCTATTTCAATGAATGCAGCAGTGTGACAGCTAGCAATCAAAAGTAACAAGATATCGAGGTACGTTAAATGACGATCACGACCACTTTGGCAAAAACGTATCGCTATAGACTAAGGAAAAAAAATTAATATATATTTTATTTACAGGAAATGCAGATGGCAATAAACTGTGTAGGAGTTCATGATGGCAATAGAATAAAATCGACCATGCCTGAAGTCAGCAGCCCCTTCAATGAATGCAGCAGTGTGACAGCCAGCAATCAAAAGTTACAACATATCGAGGTACGTTTCAGGGCGACCACGACTATTTTGGCAAAAACGTATCGCTATAGACTAAGGAAAAAAAAATATATATATTTTATTTACAGGAAATGCAGATGGCAATAAACTGTGTAGGAGTTCATGATTGCAATAGAATAAAATCGACCAAGCCTGAAGTCAGCAGCCCCTTCAATGAATGCAGCAGTGTGACAGCCAACAACCAAAAGTTACAAGAAGATATCGAGGTACGTTTCATGACGACCACGACTATTTTAGCAAAAACGTATCGCTATCGACTAAGGAAAATAAATTATGTATTTTATTTATAGGAAATGCAGAAGGCAAAAAACTGCGTAGGAGATCATTAATACAAAAGTATTATATAAACCAAACCTGATGTTGCCAGCTCCTTCAATGAATGCAGCAGTGTGACAGCCAGCAATCAAAAGTAACAAGATATCGAGGTACGTTACATGACGACCACAACTATTTTGGCAAAAACGTATCGCTATAGACTAAGGAAAAAAAATGTAATATATATTTTATTCACAGGAAATGCAGAGTGTAATAAACTGTGTAGGAGATTATGATTGCAATAGAATAAAATCGACCAAGCCTGAAGTCCTTCAATGCACGCAGCAGTGTGACAGCCAGCAATCAAAAGTTACAAGATATCGAGGTACGTTACATGACGACCACGACCACTTTGGCAAAAACGTATCGCTATCGACTAAGAAAAGGATATTATATCTATACGTTATTATAAATAAATTAATATTATTTTATTTTTAACAGGAAATACAGAAGGCAAAGAAGCAGATGTCATCAAAGAAGATCTTTGTTCCTGCAATGTTTCCGCAGACGATACATCCAACAGAGCGAAGTGGAAGGAAAAGACTCGGAAAAAAGACCCCACCACCATATGGGAACAATGCAAGGGAGAGAGAGAGAATATAATGTTATATTTTTATTTTTTGATAAATAACATAAAATAAACCAACAATATCCTACACATTTTTTTTATTTCTTTTTGTGTCTGTCTTAATAGTTATTACAAATCTGTGATGCGAAACAAACTATACGAAAACGTCAATCCACATACAACGCCCGCGAAGCTGCTTTAGCAGCGAGCGCACTTAGCACCATCTAGTTATTATCCATACTAATATTATAAATGCGAAAGTAACTCTGTCTGTCTGTCTGTCTGTCTGTCTGTCTGTCTGTCTGTCTGTCTGTTACTCTTTCACGCCTAAACGGCTCAACGGATTTTGATGAAATTTGGTATGGTGATAGATGATAACCTAGAAATGGTCATAGGCTATAAATAATCACGCCATCGTTCTTACGGGGTAGGCAGTTGGCAGATAACTAAATTGATTTAGTGATTTGTAGTCGTTTTTGTTGGGACTTTTGCTCTTTCACGTCTAAACGGCTGAACGGATTTTAATGAAATTTAGTAAGGTAATAGTTGGTTATCTAAAAACGGTTGTACGATCAAATTGATCACGTCATCGTACTTAGGGGGTAGGAAGTAGGCAGAAAACTGAATTGAGTTAGTGATTTTTTTATGGTTTTTGCTGGGAGTTTTGTCTATCATGCCTAAACGGCTCAACGGATTTTGATGAAATTTAGTTAGCTGATAGATAGTAATCTAGAAAAGGATATGGCCTATTAATATTTATGCTATCGTACTTAAGGCGTAGGCAGTAGACAGAAAACTAATTAGATTAGTGATTTTTAATTGTTTGTTTTAAAAGTTTGCCTCATTCACGCCTTAACGTCTGAACGGAATTTTATAAGACTTGGTTAATTTAAAGATAGGATCTTAGGCACGGACACAGGCTACTTTTTATGGCGGGAAAATACCTCATTCCCGCGGAAATCTAGATTTCGTGATCGTGTCAAGAAGCGCATGACGCCATAGCTACTGGAATGATTTCGATGTTTTTTTTTAAACTGAGTGACTTCAAGTTAGTATTTGATCACTTTTCTAACTTAGAGGGTAGGTAGGCGCCATAATTTAGGGAATTTATGATAAAATTTTGATGCAACTGTCTTTATTAAACAGTTATATCTCATTCCTACAGGAACCTACACATAGCTATAGCTAGCTATCTATTAACATTAAAACTCTTTCTAGAATCACATTACGCCAATTAATTGATCTGATTTGTATAAGTTTTTTTATTCAACTGACTGTTACATTACATACAGATAAAATCTAATTACTTACACCACATAATTAATATAGTACTACATGACTAGCTACGCTTTAAACTTGAGGAGGTAATTCGATAGACATTTATACGAACTTTAAGCCCAGTAATCAATCATAGTAATAAGGTAATACTCATTTTAGACAAAGAAACGGATAGGTAATCAGTTCGTCAACGAAATTATAACACCTACACTTAGTTTGTTTACTATTTAACGAGGGAAAATAATCCTTACTAATATTATAAATGCGAAAGTAACTCTGTCCTGTCTGTCTGTTTCGCTTTCCCGCTTAAACCTCTCAACCGATTTTGATTAAATTTAGCACAGACAATCTTTAGACCCTGAGAAAGAAAATAGGATACCTTTTATTGCGAAAAGAAGGGACGAAGAGATTGAAATAGGGGTTGAAAGTTTGTATGGGATATTTTAATCTATACTTATAATAAATCTGTAGAGAGGTCAATTCTGTACATTAAATATTTTTTCAAAATAACTATCAGGGGGTGATAAGTGGTCGATACTGATGCCAAAAATGCAATCAGTAAAATTTTTGTCTGTCTGTCTGTCTGTCTGTCTGTCTGTCTGTATGTTCCTTATAGAAACAAAACCTACTGGACGGATTTTAATGAAACTTGGTACAATTATTCTTCACACTCCTGGACAGGTTATAGTTTACTTTTCATCACGCTACAATCAATAGGAGCAGAGTAGTGAAGGGAAATTCTTTTGTATGAAAAATCTAAACCACTCAAGTTAGACGTTTGAAATTTGGCATGCAGGTACCTTAGATACCGTAGAGGTGTACTAAGAAAGGAATTCCCGAAATTCCCACGGGAACGGGAATTAGCGGGAAAATCCTTTTGTATGAAAAATCTAAACCACTCAAGTTAGACAATTGAAATTTGGCATGCAGGTACCTTAGATACCGTAGAGGTGTACTAAGAAAGGAATTCCCGAAATTCCCACGGGAACGGGAATTAGCGGGAAAATCCTTTTGTATGAAAAATCTAAACCACTCAAGTTAGACGTTTGAAATTTGGCATGCAGATACCTTGAGTACCGTAGAGGTGCACTAAGAAAGGAATTCCCGAAATTCCCACGAGAACGGGAATTAGCGGGAAAATCCTTCTGTATGAAAAATCTAAACCACTCAAGTTAGACCTTTGAAATTTGTCATGCAGGTACCTTAGGTACCGTGGAGGTGCACTAAGAAAGGAATTCCCGAAATTCCCACGGGAACGCGAATTAACGGGAAAATCCTTTTGTATGAAAAATCTAAACCACTCAAGTTAGACGTTTGAAATTTGGCATGCAGGTACTTTAGTAAACTTAAAGCTTAGTTGCAACAGGATATTACAAAATTCCCACGGGAACGGTAGTTAGCGGGAAAATCCTTTTGTATGAAAAATCTAAACCACTCCAGTTAGACAATTGAAATTTGGCATGCAAGTACCTTAAGTACCGTAGAGGTGCACTAAGAAAGGAATTCCCAAAATTCTCACGGGAACGGGAATTAGCGGGAAAATCCTTTTGTATGAAAAATCTAAACCACTCAAGTTAGACGTTTGAAATTTGGCATGCAGATACCTTAAGTACCGTAGTGGTGCACTAAGAAAGGAATTCCCGAAATTCCCACGAGAACGGGAATTAGCGGGAAAATCCTTTTGTATGAAAAATCTAAACCACTCAAGTTAGACGTTTGAAATTTGGCATGCAGGTACTGTAGTAAACTTAAAGCTTAGTTGCAACTGGATATTACAAAATTCCCACGGGAACGGTAGTTAGCGGGAAAAAACATTTGTATGAAAAAATCAAATCTAAATAAAAGGAGAAACTGACTGACTCAGTGACTGACATATATCAACGCATAGCCTGAACGGCTAAACGTAGGCATTTGAAATTTGGAAGGGACATAGCTTAGGTACCGTAGAGGTGCACTAAGAAAGGAATTCTCAAAATTCTCACGGGAACGGGAATTAGCGGGAAAATCCTTTTGTATGAAAAATCTAAACTACTCAAGTTAGACGTTTGAAATTTGGCATGCAGATACCTTAAGTACCGTAGTGGTGCACTAAGAAAGGAATTCCCGAAATTCCTACGAGAACGGGAATTAGCGGGAAAATCCTTTTGTATGAAAAATCTAAACCACTCAAGTTAGACCTTTGAAATTTGTCATGCAGGTACCTTAGGTACCGTGGAGGTGCACTAAGAAAGGAATTCACAAATTCCCACGGGAACGCGAATTAACGGGAAAATCCTTTTGTATGAAAAATCTAAACCACTCAAGTTAGACGTTTGAAATTTGGCATGCAGGTACTTTAGTAAACTTAAAGCTTAGTTGCAACAGGATATTACAAAATTCCCACGGGAACGGTAGTTAGCGGGAAAAAACATTTGTATGAAAAAATCAAATCTAAATAAAAAAGAGAAACTGACTGACTCAGTGACTGACATATATCAACGCATAGCCTGAACGGCTAAACGTAGGCATTTGAAATTTGGAAGGGACATAGCTTAGGTACCGTAGAGGTGCACTAAGAAAGGAATTCCCGGAATTCCCACGGCAACGGAAATTAGCGGGAAAATCTTTTTGTATGAAAAATCTAAACCGCTTAAGTTAGACGCTTGAAATTTGGCATGCAGGTACCTTAGTTAACTTAAAGCTTAGTTGCAACAGGATATTGCAAAATTCCCACGGAAACGGGAGTTAGTGGGAAAAAAACATTTGTATGAAAAAATCGAAACCGCGTAAGATAGATATTTTCAATTCAATTAAATTATTTATTGCATTCCATGTAGTACAATAGGGTGTTACATAGGCATAGGAACTAAAACATGGACCCTATAGGGCACAGCAACGTTGAAGGGAAGAGAGGAAGTGTGTATTAAAATTAAAACTCAATGAACAATCAATTAAAAAAAAAACAATTCAATCAATTGATTCAATCTAGCACGCATGCATACCTTAGTAAATATAAAGTTTATTTTTGGCTGTATTTTGAAAAATGGGAGTTATTGGGAAAAAAAAATGTACTTATGAAAAAATCTAAACTGCATAAGTATGCACTCCCACACACACAAAGATCTCTCTCTTATATAACACGCCACGCGGACGAAGTCGCGGGCAAAAGCTAGTACTATATATAGCTACAAACCCATGTATTGACTGACTGACTCACTCACTGACAGAGTTGTTCTCCCAGAAGGAGTGTCGGGGGGTAAAAATAATGTATGGGGGGTGTGATCAAGATCTTCCGATGAGTATGGGAAAACTTCCAGATCTTGGAAAACTGCTCCGCATCAGGGAGACACCCTACGGCCTGGCGCAACTATTATATCTGGATCATTTTTTTTTTCGCAAAACCTATTTAAATCTTGGTCAAATTCAATTTCTGGTGGAAAAAAAATCAAAATGGCGGAAAAACAAGATGGCCGCCATACAAAATTTTGTTTTTTCAAAAAATGTCTCGAGGGTAAAAACTGTGAATGGGTGTGTAATCGGAAGGTATTGTTGAGTATGGAAATATTGCTCGATCTTGAAAATCTGCTCCGCATCAGGGAGACACCCTACGGCCTGGCAAAACTATCGCACCTGGAACTTTTCTGTTTTCACGAAACCTATTTAAATCTTGGTCAAATCCAATCCCCGCTGAAAAAAAAACAAAATGGCGAAAAAACAAGATGGCCGCCATACAAAATTTTCGTTTTTCCAGAAAATGCCTCGGGGGTAAAAATGATGTATGGGAGTGTAATCGGAGTGTCTTGTCGAGTACGGAAAATGTTCTCAATCTTTGAAAACTGCTCCGCATCAGGGCGGCACCCTACGGCCTGGCAAAACTATCGCACGTGGAACTTTTTTGTTTTCACGAAACCTATTTAAATCTTGGTCAAATTCTATCGTGAGTGAAAAAAAATCAAAATGGCGGAAAAACAAGATGGCCGCCATACAAAATTTTGTTTTTCCAGAAAATGTCTCGGAGGTAAAAATGATGTATGGGGGTGTAATCGGAAGGTCATGTGAAGTACGCAAATGCTTCTTGATCTTCAAAACTGCTCCGCATTAGGGAGACACCCTACGGCCTGGTGAAACTATCGCACGTGGAACTTTTTAGTTTTCACGATACCTATTTAAATCTTGATCAAATTTAATCGCCGGTGAAAAAAAAACAAAATGGCGGAAAAACAAGATGGCTGCCATACAAAATTTTGTTTTTCTAGAAAATGTCTCAGGGGAAATAACTGTGTATAGGGTTGTAATCGGAACGTCTTGTGGAGTATGGAAATACTTCTCGATCTTTGAAAGCTGCTCCGCATCAGGGCGACACCCTACGGCCTGGCGAAACTATCGCATCTGGACCTTTTTTGTTTTCACAAAACCTATTTGAATCTTGGTCGAATTCAATCACAGGCAGAAAAAAAACAAAATGGCGGAAAAACAAGATGGCCGCCATACAAAATTTTCGTTTTTCCCGAAAATGCCTCGGGGGTAAAAATGATGTATAGGAATGTGATCGGAACGTCATGTCAAGTATGAAAATACATCTGGGTTTTCGATAGCTGCTCCGCATCAGGGAGACACCCTACGACCTGGCAAAACTATCGCACGTGGAACTTTTTTGTTTTCACGAAACCTATTTAAATCTTGGTCAAATTCTATCGTGAGTGAAAAAAAATCAAAATGGCGGAAAAACAAGATGGCCGCCATACAAAATTTTGTTTTTCCAGAAAATGTCTCGGAGGTAAAAATGATGTATGGGGGTGTAATCGGAAGGTCATGTGAAGTACGCAAATGCTTCTTGATCTTCAAAACTGCTCCGCATTAGGGAGACACCCTACGGCCTGGTGAAACTATCGCACGTGGAACTTTTTAGTTTTCACGATACCTATTTAAATCTTGATCAAATTTAATCGCCGGTGAAAAAAAAACAAAATGGCGGAAAAACAAGATGGCTGCCATACAAAATTTTGTTTTTCTAGAAAATGTCTCAGGGGAAATAACTGTGTATAGGGTTGTAATCGGAACGTCTTGTGGAGTATGGAAATACTTCTCGATCTTTGAAAGCTGCTCCGCATCAGGGCGACACCCTACGGCCTGGCGAAACTATCGCATCTGGACCTTTTTTGTTTTCACAAAACCTATTTGAATCTTGGTCGAATTCAATCACAGGCAGAAAAAAAACAAAATGGCGGAAAAACAAGATGGCCGCCATACAAAATTTTCGTTTTTCCCGAAAATGCCTCGGGGGTAAAAATGATGTATGAGGAATGTGATCGAAACATCATGTTGAGTATGGGTTTGTATTTTGACGAAGCTTGTGCGGATTTTATTATGTATGAATTGAATTTGCTTTCCCTTATTTAATTTTTTTAATATGAATGTTGGTACTGACGAAGCCTGTGGTGGATTTACGTTCTGTTTTTTTTTATTATTAATGAATAAATTTAATTAATCTTAAATAAGTATGGAAATACTTTTCGATCTTCAAAAGCTGCTCCGCATCAGGGAGACACCCTACAGCCTGGCGAAACTATCGCACCTGGAACTTTTTTGTTTTCGCGAAGCCTATTAAAGTCTTGGTCAAATTTTATAGCCAGTGAAAAAAAAAAAAAACAAAATGGCCGAAAAACAAGATGGCCGCCATACAAAATTTTCGTTTTTCCTGAAAATGTCTCGGGGGTAAAAATTGTGTATGGGGTTGTAATCGGAACGTATTGTTGAGTATGAGAAAACTTCTCGATCTTTAAAATCTGCTCCGCATCAGGGAGACACCCTATGGCCTGGCTAAACTATCAAATATAGAACATTTTTTTTCCACTAAACCTATTTAATTCTTGGTCAAATTCAATCACTGGTGATAAAAAATCAAAATGGCGGAAAAACAAGATGGCCGCCGTACAAAAAAATGTTTTTCCAGAAAATGCTTCGGGGGTAAAATCTGTGTATAGGAGTGTAATCAGAGTGTTTTGTCGAATACGGAAAATGTTCTCAATCTTCGAAAGCTGCTCCGCATCAGGGAGACACCCTACGGCCTGGCAAAACTATAAAACCTGGAGCAATTTTTCTTTCGCGAAACATATTTAAATCTTGGTCAAATCCAATCCCCGCTGAAAAAAAACCAAAATGGCGGAAAAACAAAATGGCCGCCATACAAAATTTTCGTTTTTCCCGAAAATGCCTCGGGGGTAAAAATTGTGTGTGAGGGATTTGATCGGATCGTCATGTTGAGTATTGAAATACTGCTCGATCTTCGAAAACTGCTCCGCATCAGGGAGACACCCTACGGCCTGGCGAAACTATCGCACCTGGAACTTTTTTGTTTTCACGAAGCCTATTAAAGTCTTGGTCAAATTTTATCGCCAGTGAAAAAAAAACAAAATGGCCGAAAAACAAGATGGCCGCCTTACAATTTTTTGTTTTTCCAGAAAATGTCTCAGAGGTAAAAATGATGTATTGGGGTGTGATCGGAACGTCATCTTGGAAAACTGCTCCGCATCAGGGGTCACCCTACGGCCACGCAAAACTATAGCACCTAGAACTTTTTTGATTTCACGAGATCTATTTTAGTCTTGGTCAAATTCTATCGCGGTAAAAAAATGGCGGGAAAACAAGACACGCGAGCAGCTTGCTGCGAGCGAACCACGCGACATCTAGTTATATTATATATAGCTACAAACCCACTGACTGACTGACTGACTCACACACTGACATAATTGTTCTCCCAGAAGGAGGGTCGGGGGGTGAAAATGATGTATGGGGGGTGTGATCGGGACCTCCCGGTGAGTATGGGAAAACTTCCAGATCTTGGAAAACTGCTCCGCATCAGGGAGACACCCTACCGTCTGGCAAAACTATCGCACCTGGAACGATTCTTTTTTCACAAAACCTATTTAATTCTTGGTCAAATTCTATTGTGGGTGAAAAAAAATCAAAATGGCGGAAAAACAAGATGGCCGCCATACAAAATTTTCGTTTTTCCAGAAAATGCCTCGGAGGAAAAAATTATGTATAGAAATGTGATTGAAACGTCATGTCGAGTATGAAAATACGTCTAGGTTTTCGATAGCTGCTCCGCATCAGGGAGACATCATACGGCCTGGCGAAACTATCGCCCCTGGAACTTTTTTGTTTTCACGTAACCTATTTTAATCTTGGTCAAATTTTATCGCCGGTGAAAAAAAAACAAAATGGCCGAAAAACAAGATGGCCGCCATATAAATTTTTGTTTTTCCAGAAAATGTCTCAGAGGTAAAATTGATGTATATGGGTGTGATCGGAACGTCATCTTGGAAAACTGCTCCGCATCAGGGAGACACCCTACGGCCTGGCGAAACTATCACATCTAGACCATTTTTGTTTTCACGAAACCTATTTAATTCTTGGTCAAATTTGATCCCTGGTGAAAAAAAAACAAAATGGCCGATAAACAAGATGGCCGCCATACAAATTTTTGTTTTTCCAGAAAATGTCTCAGAGGTAAAATTGATGATCAGAACGTCATCTTGGAAAACTGCTCCGCATCAGGGAGACACCCTACGGGCTGGCAAAACTATAGCACCTAGAACTTTTTTGATTTCACGAGACCTATTTTAGTCTTGATCAAATTCTATCGTGGTAAAAAATGGCGGGAAAAAGCTTCGAACTAATACAGGACACGCGAGCAGCTTGCTGCGAGCGAACCACGCGACATCTAGTTATTATATTATATATAGCTGCAAACCCACTGACTGACTGACTGACTCACTGACTCACTGACAGGGTTGTTCTCCCAGAAGGAGTGTCGGGGGGTGAAAATGATGTATGGGGGGTGTGATCGGGACCTTCCGGTGAGTATGGGAAAACTTCCAGATCCTGGAAAACTGCTCCGCATCAGGGAGACACCCTACGGCCTGGCAAAACTATCTTACCTGGAACGATTATTTTTTTACAGAACCTATTTAAATCTTGGTCAAATTCTATCGTGAGTGAAAAAAAATCAAAATGGCGGAAAAGCAAGATGGCCGCCATACAAAATTTTGTTTTTCCGGAAAATGTCTCAGGGGTAAAAATTGTGTATGGGAGTGTAATCGGAGTGTCTTGTTGAGTATGGAGACACTTCTCTATCTTCAAATCTGCTCCGCATCAGGGAGACACCCTACGGCCTGGCCAAACTATCGCACCTAGAACATCATTTTTTCCACCAAGCCTTTTAAAATCTTGGTCAAATTTAATTGCCGTTGAAAAAAAATCAAAATGGCGGAAATTCAAGATGGCCGCCATATAAATTTTTCGTTTTTCCTGAAAATGCCTCAAGGGTAAAAATGATGTATAGGGATGTAATCGGATCGTCATGTTGAGTATTTCAATACTGCTCGATCTTGAAAAACTGCTCCGCATCAGGGAGACACCCTACGGCCTGGCAAAACTATAAAACCTGGAGCAATATTTTTTTCACAAAACCTATTTAAATCTTGGTCAAATTTTATCGCCGGTAAAAAAAAAACAAAATGGTGGAAAATTAAGATGGCCGCCATACAAAATTTTCGTTTTTCTCGAAAATGCCTCGGGGGTGAATATGATGTATGAGGGATGTGATCAAAATGTCATGTTAAGTATGGAAATACTTCCCGACCTTCAAAAACTGCTCCGCATCAGGGAGACAACCTACGGCCTGGCAAAACTATCGCTCTCGGAACATTTTTTTTCAACTTTACCTACGTAAATCTTGATCAAATTTAATCGCCGGTGAAAAAAAACAAAATGGCGGAAAATCAAGATGGCCGCCATACAAATTTTTCGTTTTTCCTGAAAATGCCTCGGGGGTAAAAATGATGTATAGGGATGTGATCGGATCGTCATGTTGAGTATTTCAATACTGCTCGATCTTGAAAAATTGCTCCGCATAAGGGAGACACCCTACGGCCTGGCAAAACTATAAAACCTGGAACAATTTTTATTTCGCATAACATATTTAAATCTTGGTCAAATTCAATCGCTGGTGACAAAAATCAAATTGGCGGAAAAACAAGATGGCCGCCATACAAAATTTCCCTTATATAGAAAATGCCTCGGGGCTAAATATGATGTATGGGAGGTGTGATCGGAACGTCTGTAGAGTATGGAAATACTTCCCGGTCTTCGAAAACTGCTCCTCATCACGAAGACACACTACGCTCCGGCAAAACTATCGCATCTGAAACTATTCTTTTTTCACGGGACCTATTTAAATCTTGGTCTAATTCTATCGCCGGTGACATGTGTGCTGTCAACTTTTGCTGGGGTTTTTTAATTTCTGCCTAAAATTCTTGTGAACCTATTCCATAAATTTTAAGCCTGTCGTTTACCCGTCAGCTGATAATATAATGACAGGTACTTCAAATAAACTTAGTGTGTACTGGAATCATCACCAATAACACACATTACTCTTATTTTATGAAAAAGCTAATGGAGGACTTTCCAGGCTAGGTTCTCAAAAAAAATACAGATGGCGCTGTCCAGATTAAACATGATTAATACCTATTTTCTCATTGCTCGCGTAAATAAATATTATTCAAATGTAATGGCAAGGGTATATAGGCATATTTAAACGATCGCACATCTGCGCCATCTATTTTTTTTGGGGACGTAGCCTGGAAAATCCCTCATTGGTACATTTAGATCTTGTAATTATATTTGTCTTGCATTTAGACCAATAAAGACCACCAAATGATGTTTGATGTGAAAATCTGGTCCCAAGAGGTCATAAATTAAATGCCAGTAGGTAAATACAACTAACAATTTTGATACCACAAAAAACATTGATTGTGAGATCCTATCAGTTGAAATGGTGCTAAACGACGTGATTACTATTTTTATTTTTCAAAATAATTTTAAAAAGAAACAATTTTATTAAAAACAATGAAAGATATATTTTTAGAAATAATTTGTTTTATTATATAATTCATACTCATACAAAATATTCCTACATTTAATTAAATAGTTGAAATAAAACAGCAACTTAACCATGTACTCTTGGCCTATGTGGTCCAGTGGCTGACATTCCAGAGGTCCCAGGTTCAAGTCCCGGTGGGAACAAAACACAAAAATTTCTTTGTGATCCCTGGTTCAGTTAGGACATGGCTGGCTGATCAAACGACATTGGCGGCTCAGCAATAATCCTGGTTGATGAGGTTGGTCATCCACTTCACAACCCACATGATAGAAGAAGAACAAATACCTATTTATGATTTTTGAACAGACTTAATATGGTAACATAAGGTAAGTAGGTAGAGAATAAACTTAACAATAACATTAAAATATACACAGTTAGGTTTTTATCTATTTAATGATTTAATTATAATTATAAAGTGATATAAACTCATTGTTAGTACTCAATTATTATGAAAAAAGGTGAAAAAATTAAAAACCCTATAAAAAGTAAAAAATAACTTATCCCACATACCTATACTTGCAAGCAAACTGAGTGTGTAACATTCCTATCACACTTAACAAACATCATGATGACCTTGAAGACCTGAACCGATTTCTACTAAACATAGCTAAGAACACTCTCGACTAATATAACTTACAAACAAAAAAAAACCGTATTAAAATTGCATCATCCGTTTGGGAGCTACGATGCCACAGACAGACACATACACATTTACACACATACAGACACGTCAAACTTATAACACCCCGTTGTTTTTGCGTCGGGGGTTAATAAATAGAACTATATACATTGCAACAACACACCTAACACAGCTTTTATGTTCACTAGATATTAATGCTTTTGAGGTGAGCTCATCGTGCAAACAACACATACATGGGCAACCATCAGGCATCTGAAAGCAAACATGAATGTTTTTAATAGTATATTGCACAATATGCCCGATTGTATCAATATTATTTAATGTGTAGGAATGGAATTGAAACATTGCCAACAATAAATTAAAATTAGAACAATGTTTTAATAATTATTAAGGATTGCCTTATAACAATTATGATTGAAACACATATTTTTTTTATGTACAACATAAATTAAAATACTTAATACTTTAATACCTATCTCGGAGATTGTTTTTCTATATAATAGCACTCTTCACTTCTTTCCATAAGCCCGTGGCCTGTGATTTTATCTTCGTGAGTGCCTTTCCAAAGATATTCCACAACTTATACAGACATAATTGTTTCCAACTGTACGACTGGAACATTCTTCAGGAAACTTGTTATTGTTGCTTGCATCTCTTAGTATGATTATGAGTTAGTATGACAAAGTCGATCAGCATTAACACCTATAAATAAATAAGTATTATAATAACAGTGTCATATATAATAACAGTGCACATTTGTTTGTATGTTACTTACATTGCAATTTATCAACGAACATTATCCACAAACTTTTTATCATATCGGCTCTATCCAAAACACACAATGGCTCTGGAAGTTTTTACAGTAGAATGTCGACGCTCTCGCACTACTCGATGAACTTGTAAGCTACAAATTCTAACAAAGTAGGTAGCAGAAATTATCAAGAGAACTTCTCGGCAACGAGACCATAAGACCATGTTTAGTTTTTTTTGTTATTTTGTCCATAGGACAGGCAAAGGAAACATAACCCATACAGCCAAATACTATATTAGGTACATTAAATTCGTTAAAAATTGGTTAAAAACAATAAACGTATTTTCATATTTTCAAATCGGTAGGCAATGGAATCCACAGGTTACACACAAATGTATTGGTGCTAATTCCGGTATACACCATCTAATTTTATTTTAAGTTATATCTGTCATTTTCTTATCCGTCGAAAAGGAAAGGGACGGGTAATCGACAAGCATAAAATTTATGGAACACACATCAATTTTAAGCACAAATCAAAAACAACCCTATAAAAATTTTGCATTGACTAATAACCCGACAGAATTAAGTTGACAGCACACGTCAAACGGTTTGCATACCAGGAAGATACCTTTTTGATTCGCCCGCGTCATTCATTCATTTACTCATTCTTCCTTAAATTAAGAGCTGAAAATTATCCGTCCCTTTCCTTTTTGGCGGATAAGAAAATGACAGGTATAACTTAAAGTAAAATTAGGAGGTGTCTGCAGGAATCGGGGCCATTATGTCATAATTATAGCCTCATCTTTTTTTCTTTTTGGAAATTTTTGGCCTGGTTACATAGACCTTTAGGTTTGTGATACGAATTAACTCTTTACTCTAGCCATAGAGGCAGCCAATCAGCTCGCGACACCAAACACTTCAGGACCCCGATACCGACCCCGCCATCATGGTCGACGATTTCCCTCATTCAGCGCTTATCGCTATCGACCCACTAGGGTCGATTAATTCTTTCAAATATTTTTCCTCTCAGACGACGCCCTGAGCCGAGGTTCGCGCCCAACTGTGCACCCTCAGGCCTGTTGTCTTAAACGTTGTATCGGGTGAGAGCCTTCAGCGCTCCCCATTTGTCCGGCCAAGTAGTTAATGCCATCTGCGGCAAATCTACAATAAGTAACGTCAAAAAAAAAAGATACGAATTAACTCAAAAAAGTCCGCATAAATTTTCAAGTTATGAAGCGGCTTCTTGGGACGTGAAGTGAAAATAGATAGTACCACTTTGTTTCATAGAGATAGGAAATTCTATGTCTATGCTTTGTTTATTGAATGTTTATTTATATTTTATATTTATATATTTTTTCCGATATGATAACACTTAAATGAATATTTTTCGATTACTTCTTCATTTTGTATTAAATGTATTAAGCAACTTTCCCGCCAAAAACCCACGGAAAAATGAATGAAAATACTCAATCTTTGTTGCTTATTTAAAAAAGTAAAATGGTACTGAAGTGACAAAAAGCAATTAGATTTTATATTGCTTATTTATTAATTCTATTGACATGTATGCGACCAAGTGAAGTAAATAAGTACCTCAATATTTTTCGATATTGGCTGTTTGATTCTGCTTTGCCAAAATTTCTTTGTTAGCAGTGCTGCCAGATTAGGCGATTTTTCGCCATTTAGGCTACTTCGAAGGGTGTCGGGGGACTAAAAATTTTAAATGGCGACCGGTCGCCAATTAGGCTACTTTGGAAAAAAAATGGCTATGTTAGGCTATTTTCACCTACGCTGAAATAATCGCATCGCACACGAAGACATTTGACATATCAAAAATGTTTTTAGCGGGAAATTTACCTTACATCAATGTATTGTATGATTAGAGAAAGGCTTTTGTAATTATTATTTTCTGTAACTCTGGTTCATAAATATATTGTCAATGGATACCGTATCGGGTATTAATTCTTCTCTCTCTGTTATTCCTGTTTATTTTTCTCTAAGGCTTGACCTTTAGCATTGCAGGATTGGCTACTTGACAACTAAGTAGTCAAATGAGATACCTTTTCCGAACTTTCAAACCGAACGTTTTCTTTGGAGTTTCTTTGGAAATGGAAATACAAACTGTAACGTCATTAATAAAAGCGGTCAAACTTAGTAGGTACTCATGAATAAAAATCGATAATAAGTCAAAAATTAAATGAGATTGATCGTCTTAGACTGGCGTTTATTTGTAGATTAGAATTTACAATTTATCTTTAACCAAGTAAAGTACCCAATTTCTATTAAAAAAAAAGAAACATCAGGCTATATTTGATATCTGAATCAGATACGTGTAAAAATGATATTGCTTCTCTTTATTTTGATCAGAATAATAATGGATAGAAGATGTGGTGTGCCTGGGTGTAATAATAACAACAAGGGTCATTATTTATACATAAAAACAAAGATAAAAGAAACATTATGTCTGTTATTCATGAAATTAGAAGGTAACCGAAGGGAAATCTGTACAGCGCCATCCGTATTCATATTGGGGAAGGGGGTTGCGTGGAAAGTCCCTCATAATTACGTTGGAGTTTGACAACGCCATCTATATTTTTTTGGGAACGTGACCTGAAAGGTCCTTCATTGAAAAATAAATTGAAAATAATCACAGTTTTAGACCACCTTTATTTTCTTTAGGCGATTTTGGGCTACATCACAAAAAAAACTTAGGCGAATTTAGGCTACTTTACGACAAATTTTCGGCGATTTGGAAGGGCCTGGACATGGCAACACTGTTTGTTAGTCTCATGAAAAAAAAAGTAAATTCGTACCCAAACCGTTGGCGCGAAAAAGTGACAAGCGTTGCGTTTTTTCACTTGTATTTCAAGATTTCCAAAGGTAAGTCGATTTTGTTATTAATAATTTAACAATTATTTATAAATATTTAGGTATATGATAAGGTTAGTACCTTATCGTAAAAAAGTTAGCCATATAAACATAATTATTACAATTGTAATATCTTTAACTTTCTGTACCGATTTTCTCTTTTTCACATAATGAAAGTGAAAAAAATTAAAGGTAAGTAACCAACCTACCTATTTAAAAGCTATAATTCTTATTTTATTATCTATTAGATAAACACAAATAGTACAGAAGTGGTTTGTTTACAGATGAAGCGTTCAAGCGTCGAAATTCCATCGTGCTCTACAATGCGTCGCCGTCGCGTCGACGACGAGCCTGCTGCAACCTGCATCGGTGCCGGTAAGTATTTAGATTTTAACGAGCTCAATTCCAGTTTACCAAACGATCGAGTGATTTTATGATGATAAAATAGCCGCTTGACATCAGTCATGGAAAAAACTTTACTTAATAACAGGCATTAGGTACCTACCTACTTAAATCAATTGCATTGTCCCTACTTATGCTGTGTGACTAGAATAGGCGATAATTAATTACTATTAATATTTTTTTAGATTATGTAAGTATGTTGGTAGGTATATGAAATAAGTTAGTTAACCTATGATAAATTTAGATGAGATCATAACACTATAGATAATAATAATACGATTGAATCCTTTTTGAATTATAACAATCTGAGTGTGATTCTGGTTTGACAGCAACCCATGTTGTAGCATAACAGTAACATCACTCATTAAATGACCCGTAATAAGTAGGTCTGTAACAAATTACCTATAATACACACAAAAGTTAACCTATGACCATAGTATTATTACTTATTCTATGCTATACTAATACCACTTAATATTCTGTGTGAAAAGTTAAACCTTTCTCTAAAATCGTGAAAAAGCCAACTAAATAAGTAGGTATGTCTGTTTTATGTGTAGAAGAAGTAGCATATTTTATCAAAAATGTCAAGTTACTACAGATAGTTAAATAAAACTATAACCAATCTTATAATAATATTATAAGATATTAACTATCTAACTAAGAATTATAGAAATAAGTAACTAGGTAACAAAATTATTATAAAGTTACCTACTTAATTATATACTAATACAGCTATTTATAATAACAAAATTATATCAAACAAGTTATTAAGTAAGTATATAGATATAGAGATATCGAAGCTTTGAAGTATTTAGTTTATCTGAAAAAAAAAAAGTTTGAATGCTATAATAACATTTGTCTACAATAAACTTATTTAAATTACTATCAAAGGGTGTATGTAGGTTTGTTTATATTTTGAATATGGTTAGGAATATGGTTATATATCTTGATGACCATGTGGTGGGGACTGAAGGAAACTAATCTAATTCAACCGACTTCAAAAAAAAGATTATCAATTTGACCCATATGTTGTAATGTGTGTTAATCCATATATATGCCTGTATGTTTGTCTATGCATTTCGTAGAAACTACAAATCAAATTGCAATGTTTGTTTATTAAGTATCGTCCAACATAGGAAAGAATGCAAGTTTCATCAAAATTAGGCTTAGTAATTTCCAACTTATTGTTGAAAAACAGTTAAAAATTAGGAACCTTGTGTTTCGACTATACTAATAGAGGCTTAGAGCATAAGTAAGTATGGATACCTACTAATGGTTTGAGAGTAAATTAAAGAAAATTGGAAAACGGTCAAGGGTGTGTCGGACACTACATACATTAAACAAATTATAAAACATTTTATAATATTTCAGTGTTTTGGTAATGATGGTCACTGGGGTATTATTAGGGACACTCGAGTTTATACAAATAAAAAGTAATTTCAAAATTTAGATTCTAATGTATTCAACTAAATATTATTTCTTACTTTTTATTTGACAGATTTTGAAGTCCGTTTTATTTTTGAAATTACTTTTTGTGACAGCTATAAAGTAATAAGCAAAATAAAGTAACAACTTTATAATTATTTTGTTTATTACTTTACAGCTATCTAAAGATATGGAAAACGCCGAATACAATGAGTGTCTAAAAAATACCATACCTCCACAACCCTGATACAGTAAAAATATAATGTAGGTAGGTATATATACTATGTTATACGATATTTTATGTGTATATGTACCTAAAGTTCCGTCCACAGAAAAGGTTAGTAAAGGAAAAATCTGTGTATGTAAGTATGTATACGTATCATACGTAGATACACGTCTAACGCATAAGTACGAGCGAGACAGACCATTCTAACGTAGTATTATTCTTTATTTGATGCCTATAGCTTAAGTGAAGTTCAACTCGATCGTCTTATATCTAGATACTTGAATTTCGCCATCAGAATTTTCTTTTACTAACCTTTTCTGCGGACGGAACCTTCGGTGCGCGAGTCCAAATCGCACTTGCCTGGTTTTTTTTAAATTTTTGACAAATATACATACCTACTTCACGTGTATTAGTCTGAAATAATCTCACACTATGATGCAACAAGATCAAAAGAAGAACAAAAACTGGTATTACGTTTTCCTGTTATTTTATATTAAATTTTCGAAATATTCCGTCTATAGAGTGCTGCATTGCGTACATACATAATATCTCGCCTATTTTCCATTGGGGTAGGCAGAGAACAGACTGTATAATCCTTTATTTAAGTAAAGTGCAGTGTAATAAATCGACATGTCTTCTAAATATTTTATAACGAGGGTTTGCGTTGCGTTACATCAATTGAGTTGAATGTTTGTATACCCGTACGTCACCCTCTCGATGTCATTGGTCTTAGTCATTTTATTAGGTAGGTACCTGAATTAAATATTTATGTTATAATGATGTAATTAATTGCTTAATATTTTATTAAAACTGTCAAAAGGTTACTAATGAGAACGTTGAGGAGTATATGTGGGATAACTTTGAATCATAACATAGTGTGTTAAGGGACTGTTGTAAAAGAAAATGTAGTGAAGAGAATTGCCAAAAGGACCCTTAGATAGGTTGGACAAGGCCAAGATTTATTATACGGATGTAAGTGGTAAAATCCGAAGTGGATGGCCTAGGTGGTACATACCTCGATTAATTTCAGGATGTTTAAAGAAAAGCCACGGTCAAGAGTACTGGGAACCGGCGAGCATGCATAAATGAGTGTACTTTGATAAGAGTGGTAGAAGCGAAAGTGATGTGTCAGGATCGTGGTAAGTGGAATTGCGTGGCCGATCCCAACGGAAAATAGGCGTAATCTTAAGTATGTGTTTTTTCGAGAAAGTTGCTTAGCCATTTTCTATATTGTAAAGTCGGCGCCTCGTATTTTTTTCACTTCAGCCACAGCTACGATGGCAATGTTGTCGACTTAATTCATCGACCTTTGATGTTCAACCACAATGTGTGCTCTACATGACCGTAGCGACTGAAATGATTATCGGCGGCGTCTTTGTGCGGCACGAGCTGGCGGCACTGTGTGAAAGTGCTTAAACGAATGCCATTTTAACTACTTATTAAAAAAAATACCTACCTAGGTTTATTGATCCGATTGAAATTTTATATGTATGCGTAGTTTTTTTTTATATTAGGTAGGTAACTTAATTCTCATATAATAATTATTGCATTCCCTATAATAATATAGGTGAATAATTGTTTCATTAAAAAATAGATTGTTGGAGAATGATAATATTAATAATTGATATTTTAATTTAAGTACTTATGTAGGGTAAACTGCCTAATTATTAGAACCTTAAATGATTGGTACGGTCTAATCATTTTTCGGCACCGAATATATCAAAATGCAAGGAATATATCAAAATGTTCTTATTTTTTTTTCTTAATAGTCAGTAGGTGTGTCAATAATAGGGTGTATTACCTTATCTATTAAATAAATTAATATCTAAAATTTACTGAATCCTTAGGTCTAACACACCAAGGCTCCGATATGTATGAAGGTAATAATTCGCAATGTACGGTTATCTCAGCATGCGCTTCAATTTATTCTGTGTTCCATAATCGCGCATCTTTCACTACTGCCGAAATTGATAAAATTTTAAAAATGGGGGATACACTTTACATGCAGTTAAAATATCTACTTCAGAGGGGTGTCAGTTATTTTATGCCAGATGAATTACCCAATGAGCTTCGCGTCGGGGATAACGTCGCACGTATAGTTAGTATGGAGGACAACTGGATCATTTCTAATACGTATCCTACAACTCCCGCGAATAAAGACATAGGTTTATTAACGTTAAAGAATATACTGGACAATAGAGTGTTTTTTAATACTAATGACTATACTGTCGATTCGCAATTCGCGTATAATGTGAACAATTCAAATCACAACGACAGTACCGATAGCATATTGTTTACGGGTCAGGGTTATACTTTTAGTTTTTGGCGGTTTAATGGTGAATATTATTTCTTTAACAGCCATGCAGTTAACAGCAACAACATTAATATAGGAACGGGTAAGCCAGAGGATGGTCCTTACGTAGCACGTTTTTTTAAATGTAATTCAACCGAAGCGCTAGCCAAACTTTTGCTCGCGAATGAAGTTTACGACGGATCCGAATACTCATTAACTCGATTAAGAGTATTAAATGACGACCTTATATGGCAAAACGAAACGCAGGTTAGTTCCGAAACGTCACAATCCATTTTAGTAGATTTAATATCATCACCATTACTGAATGAGAATCAAACTTTAGATTCGATTTTGATGAACTATCAATCAACCCTGGCCCCGCTTAAAACCTCTGTGCAAAATTTTGATATTAGTAAATTGGAAGTTGATTCATATCCGGTAGATGTATATGACACTACAAGTGATATAAAACTGACAATTTTAAAACCAGTTGTCCTATTAGAAAGAATCAGTAATCAAGACGAAAGCCAATGCGTTAAAAATAAAGGTGGCCGACCCAAAAAACAGAAACGCGGACCGAAACCAAGTAAAGAAAACGCGCATCGCGAAGCTGTCAGGAAATACACAACGAAAAACCCCGCTGTTAATCGCAAGGCAGTTCAACAGTATAGCGAACGCAATCCAGATATTCACCGCGAGGCCGTTCAACGGTACAACGAACGTAATCCAGACATTAACCGCGAGGCCGTTCAACGTTATAACGAGAACAACCCAGACGTTCATCGCGCGGCCGTTCAACGTTATAACGAGAACAACCCAGACGTTCATCGCGCGGCCGTTCAACGTTATAACGAGAACAACCCAGACGTTCATCGCGCGGCTGTTCAACGTTATAACGAGAACAACCCAGACATTCATCGCGCGGCCGTTCAACGTTATTACGAGCTCCACCCCGAAATTAACAAAAAAGCAGCACAAAGATATACAGAAAATAGTCGTAACATAGAAACACCGCTGAGATATTCAAAAAATTTAATAGGTGAAAAACAGGGGCATGAACTCGGTACTATTCGATTATATAATTTAAAAAATACGTCGCTTCTGTCTGAGCTAACATATAGATGTCCAAGATGTAATGCTCCATTGTTCGAAGAAGAGAAATCTCGTCGGCAATGGTGTTGTCATTCAGGAGAATATAACGTTCAGAATTTTCTCCCATTAAACGAAGAATTTTATACAAATCCTGCTTTTATAAATAGACCACGCGCTTACAATAATATTTTTGCATTTTCGGCATTAGGTGTTTCCCACGGTTACCATCATCCAGAAGGTATATCTTTTCTAAAAATTCAAGGACGTATTTACCACCGTATCTTTGATTTGTCTTACAATGAAAGTCCTAATAATATTAATTTTTACATAAATGACAGTAGCGAGAGAGAGAGTTTAGCTGGCGAATTAAATTTAGATAAGACGGTAGTTCGAATGATTACAGGGTTCATGCACACAGTTAATCCATACATAAAATGTTTTAAAAGGTTAAGTTTAGAGGTATCATCAGAAGCTTTCTTGAAGTTTGAAAAAACTACTCGTGCGACTCACGGTAACATCCTCGGAGATCAACCTATTGGTCAAGAAATTGCCGCAATTATTAGTACAGACCGCGAAGAATTTACTCGACGCTGTATTGTAGTTAAAAAGATAGCAGACGGTAGGCCTCGAACAATAGATATAATGGATTCCTTATATGAGACTTTCCAGTATCCTCTCTTATATCCTCATGGAAATACGGGTTGGCATCCTGATATGAGAGGTAATAACGGCAATAAGCTTAATCAGGTTAAATATGTCCGTTGTTTACTTTTATCAGAATCGCGATTTAGCATATTTGGTCGTTTATCTGAAGAGTGGTTAGTCGATATGTTTTGTAGAGTTTTAGAAGAACGCTTGCGGTTTTTGAAAAATAGCCAAACAAAACAACAAAACAGGCTAAGAGTAGCTCCACTCCAAGAATTAATTAATGACGAGTTTATTTTAGAGAAGGTGGAGTAGAACCTGGTAAAATTTATTTACCTAGCTCATTCACAGGGGGTCCACGATACATGAAAAAGAAATACCTGGATGCTATAGCAATGGTAAACAGGTTAGGTCCACCATCATATTTTTTAACTTTAACTTGTAACCCCAACTGGCCTGAAATAAAAAATTCAACATTATCAGGTCGATCAAAAGACCCCCTTACATGTGCTCGAGTTTTCAACTTAAAACTCGGAGAGTTATTAAAAGATTTAAAATCGGGTAAATGGTTCGGAAAAATTGTTTATATAATGCATGTTATAGAGTTCCAAAAAAGAGGACTACCACACGCGCATATTGCTTTTAGAGTGGAAGGTGGTGGACCAGTAGAAAGTCTGGATATTGATAAGTTTGTTCGAGCTACCATACCCGATCCAGCACAAACTTTATTATACAAAGTTGTCATGGATCACATGATACACGGTCCATGCGGCCCTCCTTACCGAACTAATTTGCCGTGTTGGAATAGTGAGAAAAAAAACTGTTTAAAATATTTTCCAAAAAAAGAAACACCAGTCACCTTCAGTGACGATAGAGGTTTTATACATTTACGTCGCAATAGTAAAAATCAGGCGATTATTAAATATCGCGGCAGAGACGTAATAGTTAATGATTTGTGGGTCGTTCCTTATAATCCTGCTCTTCTCCTAAAATATGATGCTCACATAAATTTAGAAGTGTCCACACAGCGTGCTATAATTAAGTATTTATTTAAATATATGACAAAAGGACCTGATGAAGCCCGTATTGCCGTTGTTGATGAAGAACATCGTGAGGATGAAATCGAACAATATGTCACTAAGCGATATATTAGTTCTAGCGAAGCAGCGTGGCGTGTTCTCGAATTTGATATTGTAGCTAGGAACCCTACGGTAAAAATGTTAACAGTACATTTGCCCGATCAAAATTCGGTATTTTTTAAGCCTGGCCACGCGAACGAGGCAGTTAATAATGCAGGTTCAGATCTTTTAGACTATTTCAGTAGGCCTTTAACTGAGGAGTTTGATCGGGTATCCTACTTAGACTTTTTTGAAAATTATAACATTCATGCGAAAGATCCATGTTTAAAGACAGTTCAGGCGGTGCAAATGCAAAACGGCAAATTTATAACGCGGAGAATGCGGGGTGAGCTCGTCGCGCGTCTATTTTGGGTCGCGCCGAACAGAGGTGAACAGTTCTTTTTAAGACTTCTTTTAAGTGTTTACCCTTGTCGTAGTTTCGCGGATTTACTTCAAATTGGAGGTCCAAATTGCACAACTTTTCAAGAAGCTGCCAAATTCGTAGGACTTGCGGACGACTCAGTCGAATATGAACGGGCTATGGAAGAAGCTTCCACTTTTTTAACCGGACCACGACTTCGTAGCTTTTTTGTAACGTTGGCTGTTACTGGTGCCTCAGTGGCGTCACTGTGGAACACGTATAAACGTCAATTGGCCGAAGATTTCCTTTACAGGGTGCCAGATGACGAAGAAAACGCGTTTAACATGTGCCTCATTCAAATAGATAGAATGCTACGTAGACACGGAACTTCTTTAGTAGAACAAGGTTTGCCAGAAGTAATTTACAGGTCAACGGAATTGGATAGGGAACGCACTGAATATGATTTAGATAGTTTGAAATCATACGTAGAAGAGTGGTTGCCACAGTTATCCCCCGATCAACGTGCCGTATTCGATTACGTGGAAAAGCTTTGCGTAGATAGTGTTTACCGAGAATCCAACAACTGTGCGATTTTTATCGATGGCCCCGCCGGCACCGGAAAAACGCTTTTATTGAAGGTCATAACTGCATATATCCGCGGTAACCTTAAAGGTATAGTTTTAACCTGTGCATCGTCTGCAATTGCTGCTCAGAATTACACAAACGGAATGACGGCTCATTCCTTGTTTAGATTTCCTTTACATCTATTAGATGATAGCGGATACTGGAACATCTCAAATGGTACTCAAAGAGCTGAATTGATTTACAATTCTAATCTCATTGTGTATGATGAAGCGCCGATGGCTCATAAATACCTTATAAATTTATTAAATAGATCATTGCAGGATTTGATGAGGTCAGACAAAATTTTTGGTTCTAAAATAATTATTTTTGCAGGAGATTTTCGTCAAATTCCTCCTGTAGTCCCAGAAGCACGAACGAATTTTGATATTTTAAACGCGTCACTAAAAACTTCTCCTATTTGGAAACAATTGAAAAAATTTAGTTTGGTAACTTCACAGAGATGTAAGGATGACGCACAGTATGCAGAATTTCTTTTAAAACTGGGTTCAAATTTATTACCTACTCTAAGGTTAGAAACAAATAATAATGATTTGCAATTAGTTCAACTTGAATCTATTGATTATGTTACTGAATTAGAAGATTTAATTGATTTTGTATTCCCAGAAGTTACTCTTACTGAGCCAGGCGTATGCTCCTTCAGAGCAATTCTATGCACTCGTAACGATGCAGTTAGAGAAATTAATGCCGTTATTTTAGATAAACTACCAGGTGAAGTATTACATTTTTATGCCATAGACAAAATTTTAAGCGACAACGCTGATCAAGTATATTTTAGTCCCGAATTTTTACATACACTTCGACCACAAGGTGTTCCAGATTTCGACTTACAGTTAAAATTAGAATGTGTTTGTGTAATCACGCGTAATCTTAGTTTCGCGGACGGCTTAGTAAATGGCACCAAAGTAATAGTTGTTGAGACATCTCCATATATTATTAAAGTTCGGAAACAAGGTGAACTAGGAGATTATTTGATCCCTCGAATTCTTTTTAAAGCGCCTATAGAACATAACAGCCCTTACGAGATGTGTCGCCGTCAATTCCCATTGCAGGTGTGTTATGCAATGACAATTCACAAGAGCCAGGGTCAAACGATTAGTCGCGTTGGGGTCGATCTTAGATCTGACATGTTTAGTCACGGTCAACTGTATGTAGCTTTAGGTCGCGTTCGCGAAAGACGTGACATAAAAGTACTACTACCCAGGCACCGAATCGAAAATGACCAACCTTTCTCGAATAACGTTATCATATCAGAACTTTTAAGTTTAACATAACTTTATTTAGGGTGGCACTTCTTGAAAAGACTGAACAGTTCATCTCTGTTATTAAGCTTATTGGGTTTTTTTAGATCGGTTAAATCATGTGCTGAAATTATCGTATATTGCGAATTATTTATTATTATTTATATTCATTCTATCTTGTTTTTTCTTCTTTTCGTATAATTTAACGATAGAACTGACTTTAACAAGCTTGCACTCGATTTGATGATGGTTACATTGAATTTCAAAGCTAGGTTTACTATTTTATTAGTCACAATCACTGAATTAAAATGTGTGTTAATCAATTGGCAATGTGTACATGCCCTTCCCAGCCGTTAACGCTGTGGAGGCTCATCTTTAGGGGACGAGAGAACGGGCGTGAAGGGAACTGGCAGGATGAACACTTGGCTGCGGGTGCGACCGGTGCATGGGAGTGAAGTGGAGCTGGCTGGAAGATGGAGGCAGGTATCACTCGATTGCTTTAGCTGAGTTCCACTCAGATCAAGTAAGCTGTCATATGGATGAATGTCGCAGGTTGGAATGATCCGGAGTAGAACTGTCGGTGTCGTTCCCATCGTCGTAGGCATTTTCGGTGGATTTTGTAGGTCGATCAACAATGGTTGCGTGAGTTTTAGCTGTCAAGCTGCTATGCCGTACTAGCCGATTCTTGCGATCTGGGATACAAGGGATGGACGTATCCTGTGGAATGATCGTGTCAGTGAAGGTTTGAATGTCGCTTAGGACTGGAAAGGAGGGAGTACGGAAACTGTAATCAGTATTCAGGATCTCGCTGTACATGGACAATGTTTAGTTTAGGTGTATTAAAGTGGTAATTGTTCGAAGTTATTTGAAAAGAATTCTGTTTCAGTGTTTAAGCGCTAAAACTGTTTGTTTTTTGTAAGCAAACGTATGATTTATTGATGTTCATTTTTTACTTTATAACGCTAACGCTTTACAAATAATATTGTTACCAAATTTAAGTGCGTATATAAACAATACATTAATACTAAAATATTTCGATGAAGACACCAATGTTGTTTATTGATACATTTTTCTCTTAAGTGCTACTTTCTCAACTTAAAGCAATAAGTTATGCAGTAATTATACTTCTACGAGTATATTTAAACAAATCATCATTAAAAAGCATTTTACTCAATACCTAACTTACATTAAGTAAAATTTATCTTTGTCATTTTAGTCACTTATTTTTTTATCATTCACTAAGCAGTAAGCAAAATATATTTACTAAAATAATAAAAAAAATACGATATTCATGGTAAGTTGGATTAGCTATTTTATAACACAAACGACTTGATATTTTCATGCATTAATTCAGGAAAATAAATGTATAATGAATAATAAGTTTTTATAACCGATTAAATTTGTATAATGTGTAGTGTATACATTTTAATGTCTTTAACATTTGCAAATTATATTGATTTGTAAAATAAATATAAGTTCCATTAAAATTGTACTAAAGAATTTTTTATACTAGCGTATATTAGTAACTTAAGTTACAATTAAGTAAACAAACAAAAAAATATACGCCTTAAATAATAAATATAAGGAAGAAAGCCTGTTTACCCGGATGCCTGTTTACTCATCATCAAGGAAACTTTAAGAAATAACATTACTACAAATGACTGCTCGAAGAAAGATTCAAAAACTTAAACAAATGCTAAGCTGGAAATCGATTAATGAGTACACATAAACGCTACATAATACAACTCGCGTGTCCTGTAATGGAACGGACAGAATAAAGAATATGTGTTATGGTACGTCGAATCAGTACAGTATAATATTATACATTAGCATTCAATGGTGTATGAATCGTCATCGTCATTGTGTCAGCAAAGACGCGTCATCAATTGCACAGATTTGTGTGTACAAATATATAAATGAAAAGTGTTATTTAGAACATTATTTATTGTGTTGTGGAATAAAATAGGTCAATAATTACCTGTATCCGGCAGTGACGAACAATTTTTTCATTCATAAACATGGGTAAATACGACGACTGTCAGATGGGCTAAACATGAAAAAAGTCCTTAAACCAAATCCCATTGTTTCGCTATTGTGTTTGAAAACCTAAGCCGCAGGAGGATATTAAGTACGACCATGCTTTACCTTTAATGGTGTATGTAAAAATAATTAAGCCTAAAATCAACAATGAATGTTCTATACCATTCTAAGCAAATTCAAAAACAAATTTGATCATGTCAATTTCTGGCCTCCCACAAGCGGGTCTCACCAGTATTGACAGAAGAATGATCACTCATCGATACAAAAACATACATAAAGTAATTAATACATGTATACAGGCTAAATAAAGTGAAATTGCTAGAAAATACCTACTACTTGGAAAAACAATAATTGGAGAAGAAAGCACTACCTAACAACGTGAAACTTTGATATTCAAATTTTCAAATCAAATATGGCTAAAACAAAAAAAATTACTTAAAAATTGAAAGGTAAAAGAAAACACCTTTAGTTAAAAAAATAGAAATCGAGTCATATTTTATATATTCTGGTAAAATTGTTTAGTTTTAAATGTTACCAAATACACCAAATGTTATTAGAAATGAAAGTAACTGCATATAGTTTAATTCATATGTGTTCAGTCAACACATATGAATTAAACTACCTACGTTTTATTTTTTAAGTCTACATTCGTTATTTATTTACTTATAATGACGCAAATAACAAACAACTATGCTTGTTATTAATTTGCATACACCTACAGTAAATCCAACTTACCATGAATATAACAATGATAATATAATATAAATAGTAAGTGCAGAATAAAAACTTAGGGATTACATGGTTTTATGTTTTCCAGTGGATCTGGTTAGAGCTATGTCACGCTAAATTGTGTTCTTTGCATTTCTTCTTACAATACTTTTCAATAGAACACTGTTTCGCATGAGACGGTTCCTCAAAAAACATAATATCGTGTATGAGCTAAACTAAAACTTAGGTTTTATATGGTTTTATGTTTTCCAGTGGATCTGGTTAGAGCTATGTCACGCTAAATGGTGTTCTTTGCATTTCTTCTTACAATACTTTTCAATAGAACACTGTTTCGCATGAAACGGTTCCTCAAAAAACATAATATCGTGTATGAGCTAAACTAAAACTTAGGGTTTTACATGGTTTTATGTTTTCCAGTGGATCTGGTTAGAGCTATGTCACGCTAAATGGTGTTCTTTGCATTTCTTCTTACAATACTTTTCAATAGAACACTGTTTCGCATGAGACGGTTCCTCAAAAAACATAATATCGTGTATGAGCTAAACTAAAACTTAGGGTTTTACATGGTTTTATGTTTTCCAGTGGATCTGGTTAGAGCTATGTCACGCTAAATGGTGTTCTTTGCATTTCTTCTTACAATACTTTTCAATAGAACACTGTTTCGCATGAGACGGTTCCTCAAAAAACATAATATCGTGTATGAGCTAAACAAAAACTTAGGTTTTATATGGTTTTATGTTTTCCAGTGGATCTGGTTAGAGCTATGTCACGCTAAATGGTGTTCTTTGCATTTCTTCTTACAATACTTTTCAATGGAACATTGTTTCGCATGAGACGGTTCCTCAAAAAACATAATATCGTGTATGAGCTAAACAAATACTTAGGTTTTATATGGTTTTATGTTTTCCAGTGGATCTGGTTAGAGCTATGTCACGCTAAATGGTGTTCTTTGCATTTCTTCTTACAATACTTTTCAATAGAACATTGTTTCGCATGAGACGGTTCCTCAAAAAATATAATATCGTGTATGAGCTAAACAAATACTTAGGTTTTATATGGTTTTATGTTTTCCAGTGGATCTGGTTAGAGCTATGTCACGCTAAATGGTGTTCTTTGCATTTCTTCTTACAATACTTTTCAATAGAACATTGTTTCGCATGAGACGGTTCCTCAAAAAACATAATATCGTGTATGAGCTAAACAAAAACTTAGGTTTTATATGGTTTTATGTTTTCCAGTGGATCTGGTTAGAGCTATGTCACGCTAAATGGTGTTCTTTGCATTTCTTCTTACAATACTTTTCAATAGAACACTGTTTCGCATGAAACGGTTCCTCAAAAAACATAATATCGTGTATGAGCTAAACTAAAACTTAGGGTTTTACATGGTTTTATGTTTTCCAGTGGATCTGGTTAGAGCTATGTCACGCTAAATGGTGTTCTTTGCATTTCTTCTTACAATACTTTTCAATAGAACACTGTTTCGCATGAGACGGTTCCTCAAAAAACATAATATCGTGTATGAGCTAAACTAAAACTTAGGGTTTTACATGGTTTTATGTTTTCCAGTGGATCTGGTTAGAGCTATGTCACGCTAAATGGTGTTCTTTGCATTTCTTCTTACAATACTTTTCAATGGAACATTGTTTCGCATGAGACGGTTCCTCAAAAAACATAATATCGTGTATGAGCTAAACAAATACTTAGGTTTTATATGGTTTTATGTTTTCCAGTGGATCTGGTTAGAGCTATGTCACGCTAAATGGTGTTCTTTGCATTTCTTCTTACAATACTTTTCAATAGAACATTGTTTCGCATGAGACGGTTCCTCAAAAAACATAATATCGTGTATGAGCTAAACAAATACTTAGGTTTTATATGGTTTTATGTTTTCCAGTGGATCTGGTTAGAGCTATGTCACGCTAAATGGTGTTCTTTGCATTTCTTCTTACAATACTTTTCAATAGAACATTGTTTCGCATGAGACGGTTCCTCAAAAAACATAATATCGTGTATGAGCTAAACAAAAACTTAGGTTTTATATGGTTTTATGTTTTCCAGTGGATCTGGTTAGAGCTATGTCACGCTAAATGGTGTTCTTTGCATTTCTTCTTACAATACTTTTCAATAGAACACTGTTTCGCATGAGACGGTTCCTCAAAAAACATAATATCGTGTATGAGCTAAACTAAAACATAGGGTTTTACATGGTTTTATGTTTTCCAGTGGATCTGGTTAGAGCTATGTCACGCTAAATGGTGTTCTTTGCATTTCTTCTTACAATACTTTTCAATAGAACATTGTTTCGCATGAGACGGTTCCTCAAAAAACATAATATCGTGTATGAGCTAAACAAAAACTTAGGTTTTATATGGTTTTATGTTTTCCAGTGGATCTGGTTAGAGCTATGTCACGCTAAATGGTGTTCTTTGCATTTCTTCTTACAATACTTTTCAATAGAACACTGTTTCGCATGAGACGGTTCCTCAAAAAACATAATATCGTGTATGAGCTAAACTAAAACTTAGGTTTTATATGGTGTTATGTTTTCCAGTGGATCTGGTTAGAGCTATGTCACGCTAAATGGTGTTCTTTGCATTTCTTCTTACAATACTTTTCAATAGAACACTGTTTCGCATGAAACGGTTCCTCAAAAAACATAATATCGTGTATGAGCTAAACTAAAACTTAGGGTTTTACATGGTTTTATGTTTTCCAGTGGATCTGGTTAGAGCTATGTCACGCTAAATGGTGTTCTTTGCATTTCTTCTTACAATACTTTTCAATAGAACACTGTTTCGCATGAGACGGTTCCTCAAAAAACATAATATCGTGTATGAGCTAAACTAAAACTTAGGGTTTTACATGGTTTTATGTTTTCCAGTGGATCTGGTTAGAGCTATGTCACGCTAAATGGTGTTCTTTGCATTTCTTCTTACAATACTTTTCAATAGAACACTGTTTCGCATGAGACGGTTCCTCAAAAAACATAATATTGTGTATGAGCTAAACTAAAACTTAGGTTTTATATTGTTTTATGTTTTCCAGTGGATGTGGTTAGAGCCATGTCACGCTAAATAGCATTCTTGTCATTTCTTCTTTCCATCCTTTATATTATATTAAATAATATTTCATATGGTATTATTTCGTTCTTTAATTTAATGTGTTTTTAATGCTTCTGAATGTGATTTTGTTTTAAATACTTAACTTATTAGCATTCATCAGTATCCAAGAATTCATCATACCACTGCTAATCAATAAATACCGAAAAAACACCTGCCTGTTCATTTATTACTTGTTTCATTAAACAGGAATTTGCATATCGATCGTTTTCAATTAACTTCGAACAGTTACAACTACACGTAAACTGAGCATGTAGTCTATCTACAGCAAGATCGTGACCGCTGACTGCAGCTCTCCTTCTCCCTCCATTTCACTCCCAATCGACATTTTCACCTTTGCTGATATGATTACTCCACAGGATACCTCCATCCCCTGCATACCTGGTCGCTAGATTCGGCTGGCACGTCATATCGGTTTGACAGCCAACTCACGTAACTATTGTTGATCGATCCACAGTCCACTGAAGTGCCTACGATGAAGGGAACAACATGGACAGTTCTACTCCGAATTACTCCAACCCATGCGATGTTCATCCATGCGACAACCCACCTGATCTGAGTGGAACTTAACTGAAGCAAGAGAGTGATGCCTAATTCCATCTGCCAACTAGCTCCACTTCTCTCTCGTGCACCAGTCGCACCCACACCGACGTGTTCATCTTGCCAGTTTTCCTCACACCCGTCCACTTGTCTCTTGAAGATTGGCGTCCACAACACCAACGGTTGGTTAGGTCATGCAAGCATTGTTACAATTGATAAAAACACATATTTTCATTTAGTGAATGTGATAACCTGTACTAATAATTTGGTCAACTTAGCGATGATAACTCAATGTAAGTATTAACAAACTCGGTACGTGTTTGTTATTGTCAATAATATCTTTAAATTATACAACTCGCTTATGTTTGACAATTACTGAGTAATTGCTTTGCTTATTGCATGCTAATTGCTGAAAATTGCTTTTTATTTTAAATTCCTTAGTTAAAAATTGCTTTTTCTTTCACATTTCTCTGCTTATTGAATGACTATTGCTAACTCATTAGATAGAACCTACTTCTCATATAAGTAGGTGGATGCGGCCTCGATTAGCGGGGGAACCACATGAAAAAAAGCGAGCTACTGGGTGTACCTCCTGGGTAGTTTGGAAATCACCTAATATATATATGTATATATTTATAAATAAAAGTGAATATAATTATATAAATTAACATTATTATTTTTTTTAACAGGAAATGCACAATGCTAAAAACTGCGTAGGAGATTTTAATACAATAGTACTACCAAGCCTGATGTTGGCCGCTATTTCAATGAATGCAGCAGTGTGACAGCTAGCAATCAAAAGTAACAAGATATCGAGGTACGTTAAATGACGATCACGACCACTTTGGCAAAAACGTATCGCTATAGACTAAGGAAAATAAATTATATATTTTATTTACAGGAAATGCAGAAGGCAAAAAACTGTGTAGGAGTTCATGATGGCAATAGAATAAAATCGACCAAGCCTGAAGTCAGCAGCCCCTTCAATGAATGCAGCAGTGTGACAGCCAGCAATCAAAAGTTACAACATATCGAGGTACGTTTCAGGACGACCACGACTATTTTGGCAAAAACGTATCGCTATAGACTAAGGAAATATATATATATATATATATATTTTATTTACAGGAAATGCAGATGGCAATAAACTGTGTAGGAGTTCATGATTGCAATAGAATAAAATCGACCAAGCCTGAAGTCAGCAGCCCCTTCAATGAATGCAGCAGTGTGACAGCCAACAATCAAAAGTTACAAGAAGATATCGAGGTACGTTTCATGACGACCACGACTATTTTAGCAAAAACGTATCGCTATCGACTAAGGAAAATAAATTATATATTTTATTTACAGGAAATGCAGAAGGCAAAAAACTGCGTAGGAGATCATTAATACAAAAGTATTATATAAACCAAACCTGATGTTGCCAGCTCCTTCAATGAATGTAGCAGTGTGACAGCCAGCAATCAAAAGTAACAAGATATCGAGCTACGTTTCATGACGACCACGACTATTTTAGCAAAAACGTATCGCTATCGACTAAGGAAAATAAATTATATATTTTATTTACAGGAAATGCAGAAGGCAAAAAACTGCATAGGAGATCATTAATACAATAGTATTATATAAACCAAGCCTGATGTTGGCCGCTCATTCAAAGAATGCAGCAGTGTGACAGCCAGCAATCAAAAGTAACAAGATGTCGAGGTACGTTACATGACGATCACGACCACTTTGGCATAAACGTATCGCTATAGACTAAGGAAAAAAAATGTAATATATATTTTATTCACAGGAAATGCAGAGTGTAATAAACTGTGTAGGAGATTATGATTGCAATGGAATAAAATCGACCAAGCCTGAAGTCCTTCAATGCACGCAGCAGTGTGACAGCCAGCAATCAAAAGTTACAAGATATCGAGGTACGTTACATGACGACCACGACTATTTTGGCAAAGACGTATCGCTATCGACCAAGGAAAAGAAATTATTATATAATATTTAATATATATTTTATTTATAGGAAATGCAGAAGGCAAAGAACTGCGTAGGAGATTATTAATACAATAGTATTATATCAACCAAGCCTGATGTCGGTAGCTTCTTCAATGAATGCAGCAGTGTGACAGCCAGCAATCAATAGTGACAAGAATTTAGGTACGTTACATGACGACCACGACCACTTTGGCAAAAACGTATCGCTATCGACTAAGAAAAGGATATTATATCTATACGTTATTATAAATAAATTAATATTATTTTATTTTTAACAGGAAATACAGAAGGCAAAGAAGCAGATGTCATCAAAGAAGATCTTTGTTCCTGCAATGTTTCCGCAGACGATACATCCAACAGAGCGAAGTGGAAGGAAAAGACTCGGAAAAAAGACCCCACCACCATATGGGAACAATGCAAGGGAGAGAGAGAGAATATAATTTTATATTTTTATTTTTTGATAACATAAAATAAACCAACAATATCCTACACATTTTTTTTATTTCTTTTTGTGTCTGTCTTAATAGTTATTACAAATCTGTGATGCGAAACAAACTATACGAAAACGTCAATCCACGTACAACGCCCGCGAAGCTGCTTTAGCAGCGAGCGCACTTAGCACCATCTAGTTATATTATATAAAGCTACAAACCCATGTACTGACTGACTGACTGACTGACTCACTGACAGGGTTGTTCTCCCAGAAGGAGCGTCGGGGGGTAAAAATGATGTATGGGGGGTGTGATCAAGATCTTCCGGTGAGTATGGGAAAACTTCCAGATCTTGGAAAACTGCTCCGCATCAGGGAGAGACCCTACGGCCTGGCGCAACTATCGCACCTGGAACGATTCTTTTTTCACGAAACCTATTTAAATCTTGGTCAAATTCTATTGTGGGTGAAAAAAAATCTAAATGGCGGAAAAACAAGATGGCCGCCATACAAAATATTGTTTTCCCAGAAAATGTCTCGTGGGTAAAAACTGTGTATGGGGGTGTAATCGGAAGGTCACGTGAAGTACGAAAATGCTTCTTCATCTTCAAAAACTGCTCCGCATCAGGGAGACACCCTACGGCCTGGTGAAACTATCGCACGTGGTACTTTTTAGTTTTCACCATACCTATTTAAATCTTGGTCAAATTTAACTGCCGGTGAAAAAAAATCAAAATGGCGAACAATCAAGATGGCCGCCATACAAATTTTTCTTTTTTCCTAAAAATGCCTCGGGGGTAAAAATGATGTATGGGAATGTAATCGAAGTGTCTTTTCAAGTATGGAAATACTTCTTGATCTTCAGAAACTTCTCCGCATCAGGGAGACACCCTACGGCCTGGCAAACCTATCGCACTTGGAACTTTTTTGTTTTCACGAAATCTACTTAAATCTTAGTCAAATTCAATCATCATCATCAATCATCAATTTAAGAGCCACGCTCTTGTCGGTTGTTGTGTCAAATTCAATCACTGTTGAAAAAAAATCAAAATGGCGGAAAAACAAGATGGCCGCCATTCAAAAATTTTCGTTTTTCCCGAAAATGCATCGGGGGTAAATATGATGTATAGGAAGTGTGATCAAAACGTCAAGTTGAATATGGAAATACTTCCAGGTTTTCGAAAACTGCTCCGCATTAGGGAGACACCCTACGGCCTGGCGAAACAATCGCACCTGGAACTTTTTTGTTTTCACGAAACCTATTTAAATCTTGGTCAAATTTTATTGCCAGTGAAAAAAAAAAACAAATTGGCCGAAAAACAAGATGGCCGCCATATAAATTTTTATTTTTTCAGAAAATTATATTATATAAAGCTACAAACCCATGTACTGACTGACTGACTGACTGACTGACTGACTCACTGACAGAGTTGTTCTCCCAGAAGGAGCCTCGGGGGGTAAAAATGATGTATGGGGGGTGTAATCAAGATCTTCCGGTGTGTATGGGAAAACTTCCAGATCTTGGAAAACTGCTCCGTATCAGGGAGACACCCTACAGTCTGGCGCAACTATTAGACCTGGATCAATTTTTTTTTCGCAAAACCTATTTAAATCTTGGTCAAATCCAATCGCCGGTGAAAAAAAAACAAAATGGCGGTAAAACAAGATGGCCGCCATACAAAATGTTATTTTTTCAAAAAATGCTTCGGGGGTAAAAACTGTGTATGGGGTTGTAATCGGAACGTCTTGTTGAAAATGGAAATACTTCTCGATCTTTGAAAACTGCTCCGCATCAGGGCGGCACCCTACAGCCTGGCAAAACTATAAAACCTGGAGCAATTTTTTTTTCGCATTACATATTTAAATCTTGGTCGAATCCAATCGCCGGTGAAAAAAAATCAAAATGGCGGAAAAACAAGATGGCCGCCATACAAAATTTTCGTTTTTCCCGAAAATGCCTCGCAGGTAAAAAATATGTATAAGGATGTGATCGGATCGTCATGTTGAGTATTTCGATTTTGCTCGATCTTGAAAAACTGCTCCGCATCAGGGAGACACCCTACGGCCTGGCAAAACCATAAAACCTGGAACAATTCTTTTTTCACGAAACCTATTTAAATTTTGGTCAAATACAATCGCCGGTGAAAAAAAAACAAAATGGCGGAAAAACAAGATGGCCGCCATACAAAATTTTCGTTTTTCCCGGAAATGAATCGAAGGTAAAAATTATGTACAGAGATGTGATCGGAATGTCATGTAGAGTACGGGTATACTTCCAGGTTTTCGAGAACTGCTCCGCATCAGGGAGACACCCTACGGCCTGGCGAAACTATCGCACCTGGAACTTTTTTGTTTTCACGAAGCCTATTAAAGTCTTGGTCAAATTTTATTGCCAGTGAAAAAAAAAACAAAATGGGCGAAAAACAAGATGGCCGCCATACAAATTTTTGTTTTTCCAGAAAATGTCTCAGAGGTAAAAATGATGTATTGGGGTGTGATCGGAACGTCATCTTGGAAAACTGCTCCGCATCAGGGGTCACCCTACGGCCTGGCAAAACCATAGCACCTAGAACTTTTTTGATTTCACGAGACCAATTCAAGTCTTGGTCAAATTCTATCGCGGTAAAAAAATGGCGGGAAAACAAGACACGCGAGCAGCTTGCTGCGAGCGAACCACGCGACATCTAGTTATATTATATAAAGCTACAAACCCATGTACTGACTGACTGACTGACTGACTGACTGACTCACTGACAGGGTTGTTCTCCCAGAAGGAGCGTCAGGGGGTGAAAATGATGTATGGGGGGTGTGATCGGAATCTCCCGGTGAGCTGAAAAAATTGGCAAGCTCGGCTCACAAAAGCGACGAAAAAATCAAAGTCTTGGAGACAGAAATACAAACAATAAAGTCCAACTCATCTGAAACTAAAAATCTCTCCTATGATGAAATAGCAACCGAGCTTGCCGAACGCACCTGGAGAAGCAAAAACATAATTATTAGTGGTATCCCGGAACCTAACAATTTGGACCCAAAAGAATGGCAAACTGTAGACAAAAATGAGGTAATAAAAATTATAAAACAAATATCTTCAAATTGCCCAGACCCTGTTATAACTAAGCGTCTTGGTAAATATAAGAACGATACAAATAGACCAATAAAGGTGACCTTCCAGGCATCAGAAATAGCTCAAGATATACTCAGAAACAAGACTAAATTGCAAGATGACAACTTAAAAATATTTTATGACCAAACCCCTCACCAGCAAATGCTTTTTAAAAACCTTAAGGCCGAACTGGAACGTCGAATTACAGATGGAGAGAGTCATCTACGTATAAAATATGTCAAGGGCATCCCTCGTATTATCAAAGAGGCTCCAAAAAACTTTCAAGAATAGCTATTGATAACCTATCCTCCGAAGACATTACTTATCAAGTTTCCACCAGATACGATAACATTTCAACCAACAGAAAAGCCTTAAAAATATTCTATGCTAATGCCCGAAGCATTGTTAAGCCAGGAAAATTCGACGAACTTCAATGTGTACTGAAATCATTCTCGCCTACAATACATATAGTTATACTTACAGAAACTTGGTTTAAGTCCGATGATGAGGCTGAAAGATTTCAACTACCAGGATTCACTCATTATTACCACCATCGATTTAATGTAGGAGGAGGAGTGTCCATCTTTGCTCACAATAATATAAAACATTATGAAACGGAAAAACTATACCAAAATGACAACCATTATTTATGGATACACTTAGAAAAGTTTGCATTAGACATAGGTGCCGTTTATAAACCAGGACGGACAAGTAAGAGGGAATTCCTGGAAACTTTTTCTAAACAACTGGCCAGACGGAACAGAGGCATGGCATTTGGTGACTTTAATTATGACCTACTGGACGCCGAAGATAAAGATGTAACTGATTACAAGGACACATTGCTAGAAAACGGATATCGAATCATCAACAAAATTGACCCTGCATACTGTACACGCAAAACCTCAACAACAAAAACCATAATTGACCATGTTATTACGAATCTCACCCAACATCAATTTCACCATGCCCTCATAGAATCCACGATGTCAGATCACAGACAAATATACTTCGAAATAAAAACATGCCAACCCAAATCTATAATCAGAACCGAATATGACGCTATAGACTATGACAAACTATATATAAATATGGCTGAAACACAGAGTAATGGAAAAGACATCGATTATAATATTTTGGAAGCTAATATAACTGAAAATATAGGTAAAAGCAAAGGTAAAAAGACCAAAATTTTAAACCCCCCTAAACAAGACTGGATCAACAAGCACATAATTAACAAAATAAATGGTAGAAACACCTTATGGCATCAATATAAATGCAACCCGAATGACAAAAGTATTGAAACTAATTTCTTAAAAGAGAGGAACACGGTAGCTAAAGATATACAAAGAATGAAAAGCCAATACTACCGCCAGAAGTTTTTTAACTGTAAACACAAACCTATGAAGATGTGGCAACTTATTAATAGCTTATCCTGCAATAAAATCAAGAACAACGCAGTACCAGCCAAGCTACAAATTGGAAACGACGCTCCCGTGACTGATGTAAAAGAAATATGTGAAGTCTTCAACAGCTTCTTCTCGTCGGTGGGATCAACATTAGCTCAAGCGATACCTGCTAAATTTCACAACAATAAGACCTTTACGAATGCGGCTAGAAATACTGATCAGATTGTGTCTGAACTGTCTACTTTTAATCCAACATCTATAGAAGAGGTACAGAAAATTATTACGAGCTTGGACGTAAATACTAGCACTGGTTTCGATGGCATTAACACTAAGTCTATAAAATGCATACAAAACTTAATTGCAGAAGAACTAACCCAATGTATTAACAAATCTTTAGAACAAGGCATTTTCCCCACTAATCTCAAGATTGCCAAAGTGACCCCTGTTTTTAAAGCTGGTAGCAGATTAGATCCGGGTAACTACCGTCCTATTTCTGTTCTTCCGGTTTTGTCAAAAGTTTACGAAAAAATTATCTACACTCGTTTAGAGAAACACCTTAATAACATCAACTATCTTTGTAAAAATCAGTATGGTTTCAGACCCAAAGCAAACACATTATCAGCTACTATCGATTTAGTTACTGAAATAAAAAATAATATCGACAAGAAAAACATTGCTTTGGGAATCTTTATCGATTTAAAGAAGGCGTTTGACACCGTCAGCCATGAAATATTATTAAACAAATTAAATGAAATTGGCATTACCGGCAACGCTCATAAAATTCTAAGATCTTACCTCTCTGAACGATACCAAGTAGTTAAATTAGCAGCACACCAAAGTTCTTTAAAACCTATTACGTACGGAGTCCCACAGGGCTCAATCCTGGGCCCTCTCCTTTTCTTAATCTATATTAATAACATATCTGACCTAAATCTAAAAGGAAAATTATCTTTATACGCAGATGATACCAGCTTATTTTATTTCGGCAGCAGGATTGACTCTATTATCGATGACGCACAGCATGACCTCTATCTACTTAACTTATGGTTTCAATGTAATTTACTTACCCTCAATATTTCAAAAACCCATTACGTAATATTTAGAGCCAAAAATAAAAAAATTGCTGACTTTTACCCGCTCAAAATTAATAACCAAATCATAACAAGAACAGACAACGAAAAATATCTAGGACTAATCTTAGACAACCAACTAACTTGGTTACCACACATCAAAAAACTTAAGGCCAAAATAACTTCTTTGACTGGAGCTCTGCGTAAAATAGCCGCTGCCTGCCCCTAAATGTACGATATACAATTTATAATTCACTTGTAAAACCCCATATAGACTACCTCATAGAAATTTGGGGCTCCGCGGCTAAAACCAACTTAAACATTATACAAATAGCACAAAACAAATTAATAAAAGCATTATTTAAATTTGACTACCTAACACCCAGTAACATCATCTATAAAAAAACTAAAATAATGACCACAGCACAATCATACCACTATAATACCTGTATACTAATACGCAAAATACTAACTAAGGACATACACACAAATATTTCTTTTAGCAAAAGGAAGCATATACAAACGAGGCACGTATTAAGATCGGCAAATGACTTAATACTATCAACGTCACGCACTAACTATGGAAAAAGGGCCATAACATTTGAAGGGGCGCAGTTATATAATAAACTACCTAAAGATATAAAAGAATCAAAAAAAATACAAACATTTAAGAAATTATTAAAATATCACATAACCCAAACAAAGCCTTAAGCATTTTTATCGGATCTGTTATTGAAATCTATAATTGAAAATACCGAAACCCATAATGTCAAAACGAATAAAAAAAAAAAAAATAAAAAAAAAATAATAACCTGATATTTGAATAATGGAAATAACTAACCTAACCTACAGTTTTCGATTTTTGCGGTTTGTGTAGTTGTACGCTTTCACGATTATGGCAAGAAATGGTGTAGGTATATGCTTTCATATTATACTTACTAATCATAAATTCAAATTACTAATACAAATTCTTAATCATGACGTGAATTAAAGGTATAGCAAGTCGGATATGGATTTTAATAATAGATGTTTTATATGTTTTATTTGTATACAAGTTAAAAGAGTCTCCCATTTTTATCACAATCTTTACACAAATACAACATAATACAGTTAAAAATAAAATAAATATTTAAATATAGCATCAAAGTAATCAACATTATACAATACATATACATAACAATAATAAAAAAAGCATCTATAAATATTATGGTTACTCAAATAAATTAATAAAATAACTACCAAAACTCGATTGCCATACCATATCTAGTCAACGCAGATCTGTGTATTTTTGCCGCATCGTAAACTAGCTAAGTATTCATAAGTTATGTTATGATCGAGAACTACCTTCCTTTAAAATAATAATCGTCCGCTTGTATTCTCTTCGCAATATTTTTGTACGTGTAACCTAAGTTCTCATATAAGTGAATTGTAAAATTCTTATGGGAAATAAATATCTTAAACCAGAGTATGGGAAAACTTCCAGATCTTGGAAAACTGCTCCGCATCAGGGAGACACCCTACGGCCTGGCAAAACTATAAAACCTGGAGCAATTTTTCTTTCGCGAAACATATTTAAATCTTGGTCAAATCCAATCCCCGGTGAAAAAAAACCAAAATGGCGGAAAAACAAGATGGCCGCCATACAAATTTTTGTTTTTCCAGAAAATGTCTCGAGAGGTAAAAATGATGTATAGGGGTGTTATCGGAACGTCATCTTGGAAAACTGCTCCGCATCAGGGAGACACCCTACGGCCTGGCAAAACTATAGCACCTAGAACTTTTTTGATTTCACGACACCTATTTAAGTCTTGGTCAAATTCTATACAAAGCTTCGAACTAATACAGGACACGCGAGCAGCTTGCTGCGAGCGAACCACGCGACATCTAGTTATTATATTATACTATATATAGCTACAAACCCATTGACTCACTGACTCACTGACTCACTGACATAATTGTTCTCCCAGAAGGAGCGTCGGGGGGTAAAAATAATGTATGAGAAAAGTGATCGGGACCTCCCGGTGAGTATGGGAAAACTTCCAGATCTTGGAAAACTGCTCCGCATCAGGGAGACACCCTACGGCCTGGCGCAACTATCGCACCTGGAACAAATTTTTTTTCGCAAAACCTTTTTAAATCTTGGTCAAATTCTATTGTGGGTGAAAAAAAATCAAAATGGCGGAAAAACAAGATGGCCGCCATACAAAATTTTGTTTTTCCAGAAAATGTCTTGGAGGTAAAAACTGTGTATGGGGTTGTAATCGGAACGTCTTGTTGACTATGGAAATACTTCTCGATCTTTAAAAACTGCTCCGCATCAGGGCAGCACCCCACGGCCTGGCAAAACTATTGCTCCTGGAACGATTCTTTTTTCACGAAACCTATTTAAATCTTGGTCAAATTCAATCGCCCGTGAAAAAAAATCAAAATGGCGGAAAAACAAGATGGCCGCCATACAAATTTTTCGTTTTTCCTGAAAATGCCTTAGGAGTAAAAACTGTGTATGGGGATGTGATCGGAACGTCTTGTGGATTATGAAAACACTTCTCGGTTTTCGATAACTGCTCTGCATCAGGGAGACACCCTACGGCCTGGCCAAACTATCGCATCTAGAACATTATTTTTTCCACCAAGCCTATTAAAACCTTAGTCAAATTCAGTCGCCGGTGAAAAAAAATCAAAATGGCGGAAAAACAAGATGGCCGCCATACAAAATTTTGTTTTTCCAGAAAATGTCTCGGGGGTAAAAACGATGCATGGGGATGTAATCGGAAGATAATGTTGAGAATTTAAATACTGCTTAACCTTCAAAAACTGCTCCTCATCAGGGAGGCACCCTACGGCCTGGCGAAACTATCGGACCTGGATCAATTCTGTTTCCGCACAACGTATTTAAACCTCGGTCAAATTTTATCGCTGGTGAAAAAAATCAAAATGGCGGAAAATCAAGATGGCCGCTATACAAATTTTTCGTTTTTCCTCAAAATGCCTTGTGGGTAAAAATAATGTAAAGGGGTGTGATCGAAACGTCATGTCGAGTATGGAAATACGTCTGAGTATCCGATGTCTGCTTCGCATCAGGGAAACACCCTACTGCCTGGCGAAACTATCGCACCTGGAACTTTTTTGTTTTCACGAAACCTATTTAAATCTTGGTCAAGTTTTATCGCCGGTGAAAAAAAAAAAACAAAATGGCCGAAAGACAAGATGGCCGCCATATAAATTTTTGTTTTTCCAGAAAATGTCTCGGGTGTAAAAATTATGTATAGGGGTGTGATCGGAACGTTATCTTGGAAAACTGCTCCGCATTAGGGAGACACCCTACGGCCTGGCAAACCTATCGCACTTGGAACTTTTTTGTTTTCACGAAACCTATTTAAATCTTGGTCAAATTTTATCGCCGGTGAAAAAAAAAAACAAAATGGCCGAAAGACAAGATGGCCGCCATATAAATTTTTGTTTTTCCAGAAAATGTCTCGGGTGTAAAAATTATGTATAGGGGTGTGATCGGAACGTCATCTTGGAAAACTGCTCCGCATAAGGGAGACACCCTACGGCCTGGCGAAATTATCGCACCTGGAACTTTTTTGTTTTCACGAAACCTATTTAAATCTTGGTCAAATTTTATCGACGGTGAAAAAACAACAAAATGGCCGAAAAACAAGATGGCCGCCATATAAATATTTGTTTTTCCAGAAAATGTCTCGGGTGTAAAAATTATGTATAGGGGTGTGATCAGAACGTCATCTTGGAAAACTGCTCCGCATCAGAGAGACACCCTACGGCCTGGCAAAACTATAGCACCTAGAACTTTTGTGATTTCACGACACCTATTTAAGTCTTGGTCAAATTCTATCGCGATAAAAAAATTGTGGGAAAACAAGACGCGCGAGCAGCTTGCTGCGAGCGAACCACGCGACATCTAGTTATACTATATATAGCTACAAACCCATGTACCTATTGACTGACTGACTGACTGACATAGTTGTTCTCCCAGAAGGAGCGTCGGGGGGTAAAAATGATGTATGGGGGATGTGATCCAAATGTTCCGGTGAGTATGGGAAAACTTCCAGATCTTGGAAAACTGCTCCGCATCAGGGAGACACCCTACGGCCTGGCGCAACTATTATACCTGGATCAAATTTTTTTTCGCAAAACCTATTTAAATCTTGGTCAAATTCTATCGTGAGTGAAAAAAAATCAAAATGGCCGAAAAACAAGATGGCCGCCATACAAAAAATTGTTTTTCCAGAAAATGTCTCGTTGGTAAAAACTGTGTATGGGGTTGTAATCGGAACATCCCGTTTTATATGGAAATTTTTCTTGATCTTGAAAAACTGCTCCGCATCAGGGAGACACCCTACGGCCTGGCAAAACTATAAAACCTGGAACAATTTTTCTTTCGCGAAACATATTTAAATCTTGGTCAAATCCAATCCCCGCTGAAAAAAAACCAAAATGGCGGAAAAACAAGATGGCCGCCATACAAAATTTTCGTTTTTCCCGAAAATGCCTCGGGGGTAAAAATGATGTATGAGGAATGTGATCGAAACATCATGTTGAGTATGGAAATACTTTTCGATCTTCGAAAGCTGCTCCGCATCAGGGAGACACCCTACAGCCTGGCGAAACTATCGCACCTGGAACTTTTTTGTTTTCACGAAGCCTATTAAAGTCTTGGTCAAATTTTATCGCCAGTGAAAAAAAAACAAAATGGCTGAAAAACAAGATGGCCGCCATACAAAATTTTGTTGTGGTCAAATTCTATCGCGGTAAAAAATGGCGGGAAAAAGCTTCGAACTAATACAAGACACGCGAGCAGCTTGCTGCGCGCGAACCACGCGACATCTAGTTATACTATATATAGCTACAAACCTGGCGAAACTATCGCATCTGGACCTTTTTTGTTTTCGTGAAACCTATTTAATTCTTGGTCAAATTTTATTCTCGGTGAAAAAAAAAACAAAATGGCCGAAAAACAAGATGGCCGCCATACAAATTTTTGTTTTTCCAGAAAATGTCTCAGAGGTAAAATTGATGATCGGAACGTCATCTTGGAAAACCGCTCCGCATCAGGGAGACACCCTACGGCCTGGCAAAACTATAGCACCTAGAACTTTTTTGATTCCACGAGACCTATTTAAGTCTTGGTCAAATTCTATCGCGGTAAAAAAAAATGGCGGAAAAACAAGATGGCCGCCATACATAGCTTCGAACTAATACAGGACACGCGAGCAGCTTGCTGCGAGCGAACCACGCGAAATCTAGTTATACTATATAAAGCTACAAACCCATGTACTGACTGACTGACTGACTGACTGACTCACTGACTGACTCACTGACAGGGTTGTTCTCCCAGAAGGAGCGTCGGGGGGTAAAAGTGATGTATGGGAGATGTCATCAAAAACTTCCGATGAGTATGGGAAAACTTCCAGATCTTGGAAAACTGCTCCGCATCAGGGAGACACCCTACAGTCTGGCAAAACTATCGCACCTGGAACGATTCTTTTTTAACGAAACCTATTTAATTCCTGGTCAAATTCAATCACTGGTGAAAAAAAAACAAAATGGCGGAAAAACAAGATGGCCGCCATACAAAATTTCGTTTTTCCAGAAAATGTCTCGGAGGTAAAAATGATGTATGGGAGGTGTGATCGAAACGTCAAGCTGAGTATGGAAAAACTGTTCGATCTTAAAAAACTGCTCCGCATCAGGGAGACACCCTACGGCCTGGTGAAACTATCGCACTTGGAACTTTTTAGTTTTCACGATACCTATTTAAATCTTGGTCCAATCCAATCTCCCGTGACAAAAAATCAAAATGGCGGAAAATAAGATGGCCGCCATACAAAATTTTTGTTTTACCAGAAAATGTCTCGGGGGTAAAAATAATGTATAGGTGTGTGATCGGGACGTCAAGATGTTTATGGAAATGCTACTTGATCTCGGAAAAATGCTCCGCATCACGGCAGCACTCTACGGCCTGGCAAAACTATCGCACTTGTGGCATTTTTTTTTCCTTTATACGTACTTAAATCTTGGTCAAATCCAATCACCGTTGAAAATAAATCAAAATGGCGGAAAAACAAGATGGCCGCCATACAAAATTTTAGTTTTTCCCGATAATGCTTCGGGGGTAAAAATGATGTATGAGGGTTTTGTTTGGAACATCATGAAAAGTACGGATATACTTTCAGGTTTTCAAAAACTGCTCCGCATCAGGGAGATACCCCACGGCCTGGCAAAACTATAAAATCTGGATCAATTATTTTTCGCAAGACGTATTTAAATCTTGGTCAAAATTAATCTTGGTAAAAAATACAGATGGAGCTGTCCAGATTTAACTTGATAAATGCGTAATTCGCAAGACGTATTTAAATCTAGGTCAAAATTAATCTTGGTAAAAAATACAGATGGAGCTGTCCAGATTTAACTTGATAAATGCGTAAATACCTATTTTCTCATTACTCGAATAAATAATTATTCAAATAGATTATAATGCAATGGCAGTATATAAATTATCCGTAAAATTAGAAGGTTAAACGATCGCACATTTGTACAGAGCCATCTATCTTTGTTTGGGAAAAGTAGTCTGGAAAGTCCGTCATTGGTACCTATAGATTTTGTAATAATATTTGTCTTGTATTTAAGCCAATAAAGACTACCAAAGGATGTTTGATGTGGAAATCTGGTCTCAAAAGGTCATAAGTTCACTGTGAGTAGGTAGGTACCTACATTAAAATGCAAGTAACAATTTTGATACAACAAAAAACACTGATTGTGAGATCTTATTAGTTGAGGGGGTGGTAAACGACGTGGTTACTATTTATATTTTTCAAAATAATTTTAAAATGAAACAATTTTATTAAAAGACAATGAAAGATATATTTTTAGAAATAAGTTGTTTTATTATATATTTAAAATATCATAAGTAGGTGCAACCACACAAAATATTTCTACATTTAATTAAATAGATGAAATAAAACAGCAACTTAACCAAGTCCTCTCGGCCTCCGTGGTCCAGTGGCTGACTGCTGGGCTCACATCTGGAGGTCCTAGGTTCAAATCCACAAAAATTACTTTGTGATCCCCAGTTTGGTTAGGAGATGGGTGGCTGATCAACCGATTGCCTGAATTAAGATAATTAAGATAATCTATGCTTCGAATGACATGTTAAGCTGCTGGTCCCAGTTACTACTTACTGATGTTAGTACATAGTCATTAGATAAATCATGTCAGGGGACTCAATATGGTAACATATTAGTAAGTAGGAATAGAGTAAACTTGACAGTAACATTAAAATATATGGGTTATGTGCCTAACTAGCTTATTTAACTATTTAATGGTGCTAATTCCTGTAAATACCATCTAATTTTATTTTAAGTTATATCTGTCATTTTCTTATCCGCCGAAAAGGAAAGGGACGGGTAATCGACAAGCATAAAATTTATGGAACACACGTCAATTTTAAGCACAAATCTAAAACAACCGTCTAAAAATTTTACATCAGTCAATAACCCGACACAGTTAGTAGACAGCATGTCAAACGGATTGCATACCAGTGACGTACCTTTTTGATTCGCCCGGGTTATTCATTCATTTACTCATTCTTCCTAAAATTAAGAGCTGTGAATCATCCGTCCCTTTCCTTTTCGACGGATATGAAACTGACGGATATAACTTAAAATAAAATTAGGCGGTGTCTACAGGAATCGGGGCCAATGATATGATAATATAAATTATAATATAAATTATAAAGTGATTTTTTAATAGCACATAGTTTAACAACATTTATGAACATAAATAGCTACTAACTACATACAATGCAATGGAACGGCACACTTAACACAGCTCTTATGTTCACTAGATAATATTAATACTTTTGAGGTGAGCTCATCCTGCAAACAACGCATACATGAGCATCCATCAGGAATCTGAAAGCAAATATGAATGTTCTTCAAAAAATAATTGTAAAAATATGCCAACATTAGATTGAAATTAAAACAATATTTTAATCATAATTAAGTTGCCTTACAACAATGAGGGTCTTTCTAATTGACATTCCCCAAACACATGATAGATGGCGTTGTTCACTTTTAACGTGATAATTACCTATTTTCTCATTACGGGGGTACATAAATGGGGGTAAAATGTAATGTAATGATGGAATCATCATATAATATAAACTAATTGTTTCTTGATATTCGGATCACATTATGTATAGAATGACATTGCTACCTACATTGCTTCTCTTTATTTTGATCAGAATAATAATAGGTGGAAGTTGTATCATCATAATATACCAGCATCATTTATACCCAAAAACAAAGATAAAAGATGCATATGTCTATTATCCATGAAGTTAGAAGTTTAAACGAAGAAAAAACTTAACAATACCATCTATTGTGTTTTTGGGGAACACCAAAACGTCCCTCATTATGATTGAAACACATAAAACCTTTTAAATGGGTCTTACACAATGTAAATTATAATCCTTAATACTTTATTGGGTGAATATCAAAATGTGCCAAGTTTGGTGGTGAACTTTCACGAAAAACAAAATATGAAAGTTCGCCACCAAACATGGCACATTTTGATATTCACCCTATTACCTGTCTCGGAGATATTTTTGTTTTTCTATATAATGTCACTCTTCATTTCTTTCCATAAGCTTATGGCCTGTGATTTTGTCTTCTTGTATGCCTTCCCAAAGATATTCCACAACTTATACAGACGCATTGTTTCCAACTCTCGGACTGGAACATTCATCGGGAGACTTGTTATTGTTGCTTGCATCTTATTGTTGCTTGCATCTCTTAGTATGAGTATGAGTTACACACAAAGTCGATCAACATCTAACACCTGTAAATAAATAACTTTATAATAACAGTGTCATTCGATTATATATTACTTACATTGCAATTTATCAACGAACATTATCCACAAACTTTTTATCATTTTGGCTCTATCCAAAACACATAATGGTTCTGGAAGTTTTACCAGTAGAATATCGACGCAAAATGGTGAAGTAGGGCTCGAATCGATGAACTTGTAAGTTACAAATTCTAACAAAGTAGGTAGGAAAAAAGTAGCACAGAAAATTATCAATACAATAGAACTTCACCATTTTTTTTTTGTTTTCCCCGAAGGGTAAGGCAAAGGAAACTATGCCCATACAGCCATGTCTTACATTTTTTTTTGATGATTAATGAAATGATAAAAGGTGATGACGATGAAAAATGAAACCTAAGCCCCCACTCTCGGAGCAGACTCCTACTCAGGAACCCTAAACGAATTAACTCAAAAGTCCGCATAAACTTTGGGGTTATGAAGCGGCTTGTTGGCACGAAGCGAAAATAGATAGATACACTTTGTTTATTGAATATTCCGATATAATAACACTGTCGCGAATGTTTTCTGACTAACTTAATGCGGTCATTAACCACAAAACACCACTTCGTATTAATTATTTAGATTTAAAATTATTCAATGAAGAAAACAATTGTCCCGTTCCAGCCAAAAAGTCTAAAAAAATTAAATATACAAACTTTTTTTTTGGTTATTTTGTCCATAGTAGGACAGGCAAAGGGAACATAACCCATACAGCCAAATGTATGAAGCGGCTTAATGGCTCCAAACGGAAATAGATCCACCACCACTTTGTTTATTGAATATTTATTTATACTTTATATTTATATATTTTTCCGATATAATAACACTAAAGCGAATGTTTTTGATTAGGCACTTGTTCACTTCGTATTAAATATTTAGACTATTCAAAACACCCGACTGATGAAATGAAGAAACAGTAGCCCTCAGACCTCATGGCCTCGTGGCTTATGGTTCTCGGACCAATTGCAAGTGGTGACAAAATAAGAAAAAAAAAAAGATTATTCAATGAAGAAAGCAACTTTCCCGCCAAAAACCCACGGAAAAATGAATGAAAATACTCAATCATTGTCGCTTATTTAAAAAAAGTTAAATGGTACTGATGTGACAAAAAGCAATCAGATTTTATATTGCTTATTTATTAATTCCATCGATGTCTATGCGACGAAGTGACGTAAAAAAGTACTTCAATATTTTTCGATATTGGCTGTTTGAATCTGTTTTGGCAGAATTTCTTTGTTAGTCTCATGGAAAAAAAAAAAGTAAATTCGTTCGTACCTAGTGTTGGGTTCTTACCCGGAAAATTCCCGCGTTTTGGGAATTTTCCCAATTCTGAGGGAAAAAACCCGAAAAATTCCCATTTCAAGGGAAAATATTTTTTTATCGCATATATTTGTATTAAAAGTAAGGATTTCCAACAAAGACCATTTAAATATAATGTATGCCTACTTATGCCCAATTTATTTTCTGTCGTAGTGTCGTATGAACTCTTAAAAAACTTAAAGGAGATCATCGGATTTCGGCCCAGAAGTCAAAGTGCCGGCCAAAAAATAATTTTGCTATATTCCGTTAGATCTTATCCGTATGAGCATTTATTACTATGGCACCAAAGCTATAGGGTCAATATCTTCGGTTTTATTCGATTTTAAAAAACTGTATTTTTCATACATTTTTGGTGAAAATGTAAAGTGCCGGCCAAGTAACAATAATGGTATTATCCTTAGAACTTATCCGTCTGAGCATTTATTACTATGGCACCAAAGCTGTAGGGTCAATATTTTCGGTTTTATTCTAATTAAAAAAAAAACTGAATTTTCATACATTTTTGGTGAAAATGTGAAGTGCCGGCCATGGAACAATATTTGTATATCCCGTTAGAACTTATCCATTTGACCATTAATTATTAGGGCACCAAACGTCTATGACCATTATTTTGACTTTTGTTGGACTTTACGTTATAGTTTCTGTGTGAAAAGTGCCGGTCAGCAAAAAACACATGTCAAAGCTATCGCGAAGATAAAATATAACAGGCGCGTTATTTAAAGGATCGTCAGAATGTTTATTATTATGGCATTAAACGACTATGACCAATATTTTGAACTTAATTCGATTTTTCAAAAATCAAAAAAAAGTTTTATCTAGTGATAATGGAACTATCTTGCTAAAGGCGTAATATGGTGGTCGTCTTTTGAAAAATAGGTTTGCGTTTGACCACTACCTTACCTGATGGTGATACACGCTTAAGAAGCTACTTTTTTTTAAAGAAAAGTGTATACAAGGAATAACCAGTGGGGTGATAGAGGTACTATGTTATCGGCCGAGTAGCACCAGGACATTGTGATAGGCATACTTGCAAAGTACAACTACCCGACTCCTGTTTTCCCTAACAGATACTTCAGACGTCATGCCAAAATACGAGTTTCGTCACTAGATGGCAAGCTTATCTTTGGGTGGTAACCATTTACGGTCAAGGTGAATCAATACCATAATTCAACCTAAACTTAGGCCGTAACGTTGAGTCGAATGCAAAAACTACAGCCAACGTCATATCTAAAATCAGATAGTATTAATATAGAAGTTCACCTAACAACACTCAAAACAAAAACACAAAGTATTTATCTGACTAATGACTAGTCATTGGGAAAGCTCTGCTTGTTGTCATTGTTAAAATGTATAGAAAAAAGCTTTTTTAAAAAGTCCAATAAAAGCCAAAGTCGACATTTGGTAGTATAGTAAAAATACGTTTCAAGTCGTTTACCAAAAGATTTGACTTATTTTGTTTCGCTGGCTGACATTTTCCCATTTGAACCAAAACGGAAAGAGAGACGAATAAAAAGTCAAGATAACGGTCAAAAATGTTTTGCGCCAGATTATTAAATGTTCTAAAGGTCCTTTGTAATCCGCCGTACCGCATTTTTTACCCAAAGCACTTTATTTTCATACAAAATAAATAAGAAATCAAGATTTTTAAAATACACTAAAAGCCAAACTAATGGTCATACAAGTTTGGCGCTATAGAAAAAAAAGTTAACAGGCATCTACTCGATACTCTCAACATGATATTTTTGCTGGTCGGCATTTTTCACATTTGAACTAAAACGTAAATTCCAATAAAAGTCAAAATAATGGTCATAGAAGTTTGGCGCTATACTAATAAATGTTCTAACGGTCCTTTGTAATACGCCTGTATACCTCTTTTTCCCAACGGACATAATATTATTTTTTACAAAATGTACGAAAAATCGAGATTTTTAAAATCCAATTAAAGCCAAACTAATGGTCATACACGTCTGGTGTCATAGTAAAAAATGTTCAGAACAATCTACTCGAAAAGTTTGACACATTTTTTTTCTCTGACCGGCACTTTCAAATTTGGGCCGGCCAAAGTATGTAAAGCCGATGATCTCCTTCGTAATATATTTTGAATGGAATGTTCGATTTTAATAATTCCATGCAAAGATATCTACATATTATAGGATATATAGGATGCTTTTGGCACGAGAGAATGTCATCATCGAGGAGCAACATGGTTTTGTGCAAGAAATTGGGAGGCACGAATACCTACAGATATTATTTACTTGGACTATGAACAAGCTTTTGATCGAGTTCCTGTCACACAATTGATTGCTAAATTAGAGCCCTTTGGAATCAGAGGCAATGTCGTGAAGTGGATTGAAGACTTCCTGTCAAATCGCACATTCTCTGTGCGCATCGGAGAATCATACTCTGTTCCCAGAAAAGTCCTCAGCGGTGTGCCGCAGGGATCGGTGTTAGGACCTATTTTATTCAGTATCTACCTTACAGATCTTAAACATGGTATCATGTCTGATATATCACTCTTTGCAGATGACACGAAAATAACGGGGAATCCACTTTTTAGCCATAATATAATCCAAAATGATCTTGATAGAGTAATTGATTGCACCCGAGATTGGCTAATCACATTAAACGTAGACAAATGCACTGTGTTGCATGTTGGCAGTAACCACCCCACGTTGAGTTACACCATTGACTCAAAACCTCTCGAGTGTGTTAAAAAACAAAAGGACCTTGGCATAACGATAACACATAATCTAAAGTGGGACGAACACATTATTGGAATCACTAAGAAGGATAACTCCCTCTTATACATAATTAGAAAAGCTTTTTATCATATAGATACGGAATTGTTTCTTAGGCTTTACAAAACTTACTTACGTCAGATGGCTGTTAGAACATGGGTTTCAAATATGGAGACTTTACTATAGGAAGGACATTGCACTACTAGAGAGAGTCCAAAGAAGAGCAACAAAGATGGTGACAGTACTGGCTGGCCGGAGTGGACCTTAGCGGGGGCCGCAGGACTCTCACCTCTGGCTTGCCTTTATTGGCCAGCCAGAGTGGGGCGTTAGAGCTATACGCTCGCAGGGTGGAAGTGAAAGATGCATAAGTCGCGAGTTGGTAAGGCGGGTAAACCGCCTCGCAGAAAGCGGTGTACACCTCTTGACACCCTGAGATGCTCACAACCATGTTGCTGCCTTGCCGTCCAGTCGCGTCGGCTAGATAGGTGGCCCAACCAGTGAGTGACGAGTCACCGCCTGCCCAATATATCTCTATTATTAACATTGGTCGAACAGGCGCCATAGTCCCCCATAGCCCCAGTATCCCGGTTCACTAACCCCCAACCCAATAGCCCAGTTCCTTTTGTTCCCATAATCTGTAATAGTCCTACACGAACCAGGGATTGTCTTTGGGTGCACTTCCATAGTGCATACAGGGATAATCGCCGGTTGGTGTCACAACACATCTAGAGTCAGGCCCCACGCACGCCTTCCAAAAGTCCGGTACTCCATGACAGACCCGACCCGAGATATGGAAACGAGATACAAATAATAATAAGATTAAAAATAATTAAATAAAAAATATTTTCCCATGATTCGGGAATTTTTCGGGTGTTTATTTTATTTTCCCATATTTTCCCGATATTTTTTCTTTCCCACCCAATTTTTTCTTTCCCTGCCCATCACTATTCGTACCCAAACCAACCGTTGGCGCGCATGACGCCAAAGAGAAAAAAAAAAAACCGTTGGCGCGAAAAAGTGACAAGCGTTTTTTCACTTGTATTTCAAGATTTCCAAAGGTAAGTCGATTTTGTTATTGATAATTTAACAATTATTTATAAATATTTTTAGGTATATAATCTTTAAAATCGTATAAAAGTTAGCCATATAAACAATTATAATTGTAAGATATTTAACTTTCTGTACTGATTTTCTCTTTTTCACATAATGAAAGTGAAAACATTAAAAGGTAAGTGCCTACCTACTTAAAAGCTATAAGGAATTCTTATTTTATTGTCTATTAGATAAACACATATAGTACAGAAGTGGTTTGTTTACAGATGAAGCGTTCAAGCGTTGAAATTCCATTGTGCTCTACAATGCTTCGCCGTCGCGTCGACGACGAGCAGCAGGCCCTCTACGAAGGGACTGCTGTTACCTGCATCGGTGCCGGTAAGTACCTATTTAAATTTTAAGGAGCTTAATGCTTAATGCACATTTTTTTTAATTCAAATCCATTTTAAGAAACGATCGATTGATTTTATGATGATTACAATGTCTAAAATAGCCACTTGATATCAGCCATGGAAAAAAACTTTACTTAATAACAGGCATTAGGTATCTATCTACTTAAATCAATTGTATTGCCCCTACCTATGCTGTGTGACTAGAATAGGCGATAGGTAGTTAATTACTATAAATATTTTTTTAGAATTAAGTAAGTAGGTTGGTAGGTAGGTATATCAAGGAAGTTAATTAACCTATGGTAAATTTAGATGGAGATCATACTTATGCTGTGTAACTAGAATAGGCGATAGGTAGTTAATAACTATTAATATTTTTTTGAATATTTAAATAAGTAGGTTGGTAGGTGTTTGAAGTACTAAGTTAGTTAACCTATGATAAATTTAGATGGAGATCATAACACTATAGGTAGATAATAATAATAAGATTGAATCCTTTTTGAATTATAACAATCCGAATGTAATTCTGGTTTGACAGCAACCCATGTTGTAGCACAACAGTAACATCACTCATTAGATGAAACGTAATAAGTAGGTCTGTAACAAATTATAATAAACATACAAGTTAACCTATGACCATAGTATTATTACTTATTCTATGCTATAGCAGTCACTATCTTAATATTCTGTGTGAAAAGTTAAGCCTTCCTCTAAAATCGTGTAAAAACCAACTAAGTATGTCTGTTTTATGCGTAGAAGAAGTAGTGTATTTTATCCAGTGACAAGTTACTACAGATGGTTAAATACAACTATAACCTATGTTATAATAATGTTATAATAATATTATAAAATATTTTATCTATCTAACTAAGAATTATAGAAATTAGTAAATAGGTAACAAAATTATTATAAAGTTATCTACTTAATTATATAACACAGCTATTTATAATTACAAAATTATATCAAACAAGTAAGTAAGTAAGTATAATATAGAGATAGAGATATCGAAGCTTTGAAGTATTTAGTTTATCTGAAAAAAAAGTTTGAATGCTATAATAACATTTGTCTACAAGAAACTTTTTTAAATTACTGTCAAACAGTGTGTGTAGGTTTGTCTATATTTTGAATATGGTTAGGGTTATGGTTATATTATCTTGATGACCATGTGGTGGGGCCTGAAGGAAACTAATCTAATTCCATTTTTAACCGACTTCAAAAAAAACGTTATCAATTTGACCCATATATTGTAATTTGTGCCAAATTCCGTATATATGCATGTATGTTTGTCCATGCATTTCTTAGCAACTACAAATCGTATTGCAATAATGCTTGTTTATGGGATTAAGTATCGTCCAACATAGGATAGAATGGAAGTCTCATCAAAATTGGTTTAGAAATTTCCAACTTATGGTTGAAAAACCGTTAAAAATTAGGGACCTTGTGTTCGGTCAAGGGTGTGTCGGACACTACATACATTAAACAAATTATAAGACATGTTATATTCCAGTGTTTTGTTAACGAAGGTACATGGTCGCTGGCGTATTAATATTATTAGTAACACTCGAGTTACAATTTCAAAATTTAGATTCTAATGTATTCAACTAAATATTATTTCTGACTTTTTATTTGATAGATTTTGAAGTCAGTAAAAATATAATGTAGTATAGTATAACATAGTATATTATACTACTATTATATTATTATATTACTATATTATTATGTGTATATGTACCTAAAGTTCCGTCCACGGAAAACGTTAGTAAAGGAAAATTCTGTGTATGTAAGTATGTACTATAAATACACGTCTAACGCATAAGTAGGAGCGAGACAGACCATTCTAACGTAGTATTATTCTTTATTTGATGCCTATAGCTTAAGTGATGTTCAACTCAATCGTCTTATATCTAGATACTTGGATTTCGCCATCAGAATTTTCTTTTACTGACCTTTTCTGTGGACGGAACCTTAGATGCGCAAGTCCAAATCGCACTTGCCTGGATTTTTTTTAAATTTTTGACAAATATACATACTTCACCTGTATTAGTCCGAAATAATCTCACACTATGATGCAACAAGATCAAGATAAGAACAAAAACTGTGGTATTACGTTTTACTGTTATTTTATATTAAATCTTCGAAATATTCCGTCAATAGAGTGCTGCATTGCATACCTACATAATATCTCGCCTATTTCCCATTGGGGTAGGCAGAGAACAGATTATGAGAGAGAATATGAATGAAATTGGACTTACATACATACACTCATAAACTCACGCCCGTAATCCCAAATGGGGTGAGCAGAGCCACAAGTAATCAAAGACAACTTGCAGCCACTGTTGATACGAAGTCCTAAGATGGATATGATGAACCTTATGGTGATAAGGGATCAGCCTATCGCCCATAACATTAGTCCATTATGTTAGAGGACGCAATCCCTCTGTCGGTTTTTACGACATGCCCGGGAAGACAAGCAGCTGAACGTGTTCTATGTTTTTTATTTGCTCCCAGAACAGTATAGAAGCAATTGGACTTAAAGTCAGTTTATTACCTGAATTAAATATTTATGTTACAATTATGTAATTAATTGCTTAATCTTTTATATATCTATTATATAATCATTTATATCTTTTATTAAAATTGTCAAAAGGTTATTAATGCGAACGTTGAGGAGTATGAGTGGCATGACTTTGAATGATAAAATAGTGTGCTAAGGGACCATTGTGAAAGAAGATGTGACATGAAGAGAAATGACAAAAGAATGCTTAGATAGTTTGGATATGGACAAGATTTATTATGCCGGTATAATTGGTAGAATCGGAAGAGGAAGGCCTAGGTAGTACATACCTCGATTAATTCCAGGATATTTAAAGAAAAGCCACAGTCAAGAATACTGGGAACCTGCGAGGGTGCATAAGAGTAGTAGTCGAAGCGAAAGTGATGTGTCAGGATCGTAGTAAGTGGAATTGCGTGGTCTCTGCCTATCCCAACGGGAAATATACGTAATTTTAAGTATGTATTTTTTTCGAGATACTTACATAGTTGCTAAGAATGATATTTGATAGTCTTAAACTCATAGTTTCAGTTTTCCATAAGTTTTTTATTGTATATACCATATCATTACTTACAGAACCGTTATGCCATTTTGTATATTGTAAAGTGGGCGCTTCTTTTTTTTTCACTTTAGCCACAGCTACGATGGCAATGTTGACGAATTTATTATATCGACTTTTGATATTCAAGTACAAAGTGTGCTTGCTCTACGTGACTGTCGCGACTGGCTGATGCTCAGCGGTTGCTTTGCTGCTTTGCTTTTGCTGCTTTGTGCGGCACGAGTTGGTGGCATTGTATAAAAGGGCTTAAACAAATGCCATTTTAATTATTAAAAAATCAAGACAACGACTACACACTACCTAGGTTTATTGATCCGACTGAAATTTTATGTGTGTAGTTTATTATTATTTTTTAATAATAGGTACCTATTATAATTTTCCTATACTAATTATTGCATTCCCTGTAATTATATCTGAATATTTTTATAAGAAAAAAATAGATTTTTAGAGAAAGATAATATTGATAATTTAAGTATATAGGGTAAACTGCCTAATTATTAGCACCTTAAATTATTGGTACGGTCTAATCATTTCTCAAATTTTAATGTTCACACTGAGGTTAAGAAGGTTAGAGTAGAATATTAATATTTGTTTATATAGCACGAAAATTTTCTTTTTTTTTCTAATAAATTTAGTAGTCAATAACAGGGTGTTACCTTATCTATTAAATAAATTCATATCTAACATTTACTGTTTCATTAGGTCTAACACACCAAGGCTCCGATATGTATGAAGGTAACAATTCGCAATGTACGGTTATCTCAGCTTGCGCTTCAATTTATTCTGTATTCCATAATCGCGCATCTTTCACTACTGCCGAAATTGATGAAATTTTAGAAATGGGGGATTCACTTTACCTGCAATTAAAATATTTACTTCAGAGGGGTGTCAGTTATTTTATGCCAGATGAATTACCCAATGAGCTTCGCGTCGGGAGTAACGTCGTACATATAGTTAGCATGGAGGACAACTGGATCATTTCTAATACGTATCCCACAACCCCCGCGAATAAAGACATAGGTTTATTAACGTTAAAGAATATATTGGACAACAGAGTGTTTTTTAATACAAATGACTATACTGTTGATTCGCAATTCGCTTATAACGTAAACAATTCAAATCACAACGACAGTACCGATAGCATATTGTTTACGGGTCAGGGTTATACTTTTAGTTTTTGGCGGTTTAATGGTGAATATTATTTCTTTAACAGCCATGCGGTTAACAGCAAAAACATTAACATAGGAAAGGGTAAACCAGAGGACGGTCCTTACGTAGCACGTTTATTTAAATGTAATTCAACCGAAGCGCTAGCAAAACTTTTGCTCGCGAATGTAATTTACGACGGATCCGAATACTCATTAACTCGATTAAGAGTATTAAATAACGATCTTATATGGCAAAATAAAACGCAGGTTAGTTCCGAAACGTCACAGTCCATTTTAGTAGATTTAATATCATCACCATTACTGAAAGTGAATCAAACTTTAGATTCGATTTTGTTAAACTATCAGTTAAAACTGGCCCCGCTTAAAACCTCTGTGCAAAATTTAGATAGTAAATTGAAAGTTGACTCAAATCCGATAGATGTTTATGACACTACAAATGATTTGAAATTGTCAATTTTAAAACCAGTTGTCCTATTAGAAAGAATTGGTAATCAAGACGAAAACCAATGCGTTAAAAATAAAGGCGGCCGACCCAAAAAGCAGAAACGCGGACCAAAACCGAGTAAGGAATACGCGCATCGCGAAGCTGTAAGGAAATATACAACGAAAAACCCTGCTGTTAATCGCAAGGCAGTTCAACGGTATAACGAACGCAATCCAGACATTCACCGCGAGGCCGTTCAACGGTATAACGAACGCAATCCAGACATTCACCGCGAAGCCGTTCAACGGTATAACGAACGCAATCCAGACGTTAACCGCGAAGCCGTTCAACGTTATAACGAGAACAATCCAGATGTTCATCGCGCGGCCGTTCAACGTTATAACGAGAACAACCCAAACGTTCATCGCGCGGCCGTTCAACGTTATAACGAGAACAACCCAGACGTTCATCGCGCGGCCGTTCAACGTTATAACGAGAACAACCCAGACGTTCATCGCGCGGCCGTTCAACGTTATAACGAGAACAACCCAGACGTTCATCGCGCGGCCGTTCAACGTTATAACGAGAACAACCCAGACGTTCATCGCGCGGCCGTTCAACGTTATAACGAGAACAACCCAGACGTTCATCGCGCGGCCGTTCAACGTTATAACGAGCTTCACCCCGAAATTATCAAAAAAGCAGGACAAAAATACACAGAAAACAGTCGTAACATTGAAACACCACTGAGATATTCAAAAAATTTAATAGGTGAAAAACAGGGGCATGAACTCAGCATTATTCGATTATATAATTTAAAAAATACGTCGCTTCTGTCTGAGCAAACATATAGATGTCCAAGATGTAATGCTCCATTGTTCGAAGAAGAGAAATCTCGTCGGCAATGGTGTTGTCATTCAGGAGACTATAACGTTCAGAATTTTCTTCCATTAAATGAAGAATTTTATTCAAATCCAGCTTTTTTAAATAGACCACGCGCTTACAATAATATTTTTGCATTTTCGGCATTAGGTGTTTCCCACGGTTACCATCATCCAGAAGGTATATCTTTTCTAAAAATTCAAGGACGTATTTACCACCGTATCTTTGATTTATCTTACAATGAGAGTCCTAATAATATTAATTTTTACATAAATGACAGTAGCGAAAGAGAGAGTTTAGCTGGCGAATTAAGTTTAGATAAAACGGTAGTTCGAATGATTACAGGGTTCATGCACACAGTTAATCCATACATAAAATGTTTTAAAAGGTTAAGTTTAGAGGTATCATCAGAAGCTTTCTTGAAGTTTGAAAAAACTACTCGTGCGACTCACGGTAACATCCTCGGAGATCAACCTATTGGTCAAGAAATTGCCGCAATTATTAGTACAGACCGCGAAGAATTTACTCGACGCTGTATTGTAGTTAAAAAGATAGCAGACGGTAGGCCTCGAACAATAGATATAATGGATTCCTTATATGAGACTTTCCAGTATCCTCTCTTATATCCTCATGGAAATACGGGTTGGCATCCTGATATGAGAGATAATAAGGGCAATAAGCTTAATCAGGTTAAATATGTCCGTTGTTTACTTTTATCAGAATCGCGATTTAGCATATTTGGTCGTTTATCTGAAGAGTGGTTAGTCGATATGTTTTGTAGAGTTTTAGAAGAACGCTTGCGGTTTTTGAAAAATAGCCAAACAAAACAACAAAACAGGCTAAGAGTAGCCCCACTCCAAGAATTAATTAATGACGAGTTTATTTTAGGAGAAGGTGGAGTAGAACCTGGTAAAATTTATTTACCTAGCTCATTCACAGGGGGTCCACGATACATGAAAAAGAAATACCTGGATGCTATAGCAATGGTAAACAGGTTAGGTCCACCATCATATTTTTTAACTTTAACTTGTAACCCCAACTGGCCTGAAATAAAAAATTCAACATTATCAGGTCGATCAAAAGACCCCCTTACATGTGCTCGAGTTTTCAACTTAAAACTCGGAGAGTTATTAAAAGATTTAAAATCGGGTAAATGGTTCGGAAAAATTGTTTATATAATGCATGTTATAGAGTTCCAAAAAAGAGGACTACCACATGCGCATATTGCTTTTAGAGTGGAAGGTGGTGGACCAGTAGAAAGTCTGGATATTGATAAGTTTGTTCGAGCTACCATACCCGATCCAGCACAAACTTTATTATACAAAGTTGTCATGGATCACATGATACACGGTCCATGCGGCCCTCCTTACCGAACTAATTTGCCGTGTTGGAATAGTGAGAAAAAAAACTGTTTAAAATATTTTCCAAAAAAAGAAACACCAGTCACCTTCAGTGACGATAGAGGTTTTATACATTTACGTCGCAATAGTAAAAATCAGGCGATTATTAAATATCGCGGCAGAGACGTAATAGTTAATGATTTGTGGGTCGTTCCTTATAATCCTGCTCTTCTCCTAAAATATGATGCTCACATAAATTTAGAAGTGTCCACACAGCGTGCTATAATTAAGTATTTATTTAAATATATGACAAAAGGACCTGATGAAGCCCGTATTGCCGTTGTTGATGAAGAACATCGTGAGGATGAAATCGAACAATATGTCACTAAGCGATATATTAGTTCTAGCGAAGCAGCGTGGCGTGTTCTCGAATTTGATATTGTAGCTAGGAACCCTACGGTAAAAATGTTAACAGTACATTTGCCCGATCAAAATTCGGTATTTTTTAAGCCTGGCCACGCGAACGAGGCAGTTAATAATGCAGGTTCAGATCTTTTAGACTATTTCAGTAGGCCTTTAACTGAGGAGTTTGATCGGGTATCCTACTTAGACTTTTTTGAAAATTATAACATTCATGCGAAAGATCCATGTTTAAAGACAGTTCAGGCGGTGCAAATGCAAAACGGCAAATTTCTTACGCGGAGAATGCGGGGTGAGCTCGTCGCGCGTCTATTTTGGGTCGCGCCGAACAGAGGTGAACAGTTCTTTTTAAGACTTCTTTTAAGTGTTTACCCTTGTCGTAGTTTCGCGGATTTACTGCAAATTGGAGGTCCAAATTGCACAACTTTTCAAGAAGCTGCCAAATTCGCAGGACTTGCGGACGACTCAGTCGAATATGAACGGGCTATGGAAGAAGCTTCCACTTTTTTAACCGGACCACGACTTCGTAGCTTTTTTGTGACGCTGGCTGTTAATGGTGCCTCAGTGGCGTCACTGTGGAACACGTATAAACGTCAATTGGCCGAAGATTTCCTTTATAGGGTGCCAGATGACGAAGAAAACGCGTTTAACATGTGCCTCATCCAAATAGATAGAATGCTACGCAGACACGGAACTTCGTTAATAGAACAAGGTTTGCCGGAAGTAATCTATAGGTCAACGGAGTTAGATAGGGAACGCACTGAATATGATTTAGATAGTTTGAAATCATACGTAGAAGAGTGGTTGCCACAGTTATCTCCCGATCAACGTGCCGTATTCGATTACGTGGAAAAGCTTTGCGTTGATAGTGTTTACCGAGAATCCAACAACTGTGCGATTTTTATCGATGGTCCGGCCGGCACCGGAAAAACGCTTTTATTGAAGGTCATAACTGCATATATCCGCGGTAACCTTAAAGGTATAGCTTTAACCTGTGCATCGTCTGCAATTGCTGCTCAAAATTACACAAACGGAATGACGGCTCATTCCTTGTTTAGATTTCCTTTACATCTATTAGATGATAGCGGATACTGGAACATCTCAAATGGTACTCAAAGAGCTGAATTGATTTATAATTCTAATCTCATTGTGTATGATGAAGCGCCGATGGCTCATAAATACCTTATAAATTTATTAAATAGATCATTGCAGGATTTGATGAGGTCAGACAAAATTTTTGGTTCTAAAATAATTATTTTTGCAGGAGATTTTCGTCAAATTCCTCCAGTAGTCCCAGAAGCACGAACGAATTTTGATATATTAAACGCGTCACTAAAAACTTCACCTATTTGGAAACAATTGAAAAAATTTAGTTTGGTAACTTCACAGAGATGTAAGGATGACGCACAGTATGCAGATTTTCTTTTAAAACTGGGTTCAAATTTATTACCTACTCTTAGATTAGAAACAAATAATAATGATTTGCAATTAGTCCAACTTGAATCCATTGATTATGTTACTGAATTAGAAGATTTAATTGATTTTGTATTCCCAGAAGTTACCCTTACTGAGCCAGGCGTATGCTCCTTCAGAGCGATTCTATGCACCCGTAACGATGCAGTTAGAGAAATTAATGCCGTTATTTTAGACAAACTACCAGGAGAAGTATTACATTTTTATGCCATAGACAAAATTTTAAGCGACAACGCTGATCAAGTATATTTTAGTCCCGAATTTTTACATACACTTCGACCACAAGGTGTTCCAGATTTCGATTTGCAATTAAAATTAGAATGTGTTTGTGTAATCACGCGTAATCTTAGTTTCGCGGACGGCTTAGTAAATGGCACCAAAGTAATAGTTGTTGAAACATCTCCATATATTATTAAAGTTCGGAAACAAGGTGAACTAGGAGATTATTTGATCCCTCGAATTCTTTTTAAAGCGCCTATAGAACATAACAGCCCTTACGAGATGTGTCGCCGTCAATTCCCATTGCAGGTGTGTTATGCAATGACTATTCACAAGAGCCAGGGTCAAACGATTAGTCGCGTTGGGGTCGATCTTAGATCTGATATGTTTAGTCACGGTCAACTGTATGTAGCTTTAGGTCGCGTTCGCGAAAGACGTGACATAAAAGTACTACTACCCAGGCACCGAATCGAAAATGACCAACCTTTCTCGAATAACGTTATCATATCAGAACTTTTAAGTTTAACGTAACTTTATTTAGGGTGGCACTTCTTGAAAAGACTGAACAGTTCATCTCTGTTATTAAGCTTATTGGGTTTTTTTTAGATCGGTTAAATCATGTGCTGAAATTATCGTATATTGCGAATTATTTATTATTATTTATATTCATTCTATCTTGTTTTTTCTTCTTTTCGTATAATTTAACGATAGAACTGACTTTAACAAGCTTGCACTCGATTTGATGATGGTTACATTGAATTTCAAAGCTAGGTTTACCATTTTATTAGTCACAATCACTGAATTAAAATGTGTGTTAATCAATTGGCAATGTGTGCATGCCCTTCCCAGCCGTTAACGCTGTGGAGGCTCATCTTTAGGGGACGAGAGAACGGGCGTGAAGGGAACTGGCAGGATGAACACTTGGCTGCGGGTGCGACCGGTGCATGGGAGTGAAGTGGAGCTGGCTGGAAGATGGAGGCAGGTATCACTCGATTGCTTTAGCTGAGTTCCACTCAGATCAAGTAAGCTGTCATATGGATGAATGTCGCAGGTTGGAATGATCCGGAGTAGAACTGTCGGTGTCGTTTCCATCGTCGTAGGCATTTTCGGTGGATTTTGTAGGTCGATCAACAATGGTTGCGTGAGTTTTAGCTGTCAAGCTGCTATGCCGTGCTAGCCGATTCTTGCGATCTGGGATACAAGGGATGGACGTATCCTGTGGAATGATCGTGTCAGTGAAGGTTTGAATGTCGCTTAGGACTGGAAAGGAGGGAGTACGGAAACTGTAATCAGTATTCAGGATCTCGCTGTACATGGACAATGTTTAGTTTAGGTGTATTAAAGTGGTAATTGTTCGAAGTTATTTGAAAAGAATTCTGTTTCAGTGTTTAAGCGCTAAAACTGTTTGTTTTTTGTAAGCAAACGTATGATTTATTAATGTTCATTTTTTACTTTATAACGCTAACGCCTTTCAAATAATATTGTTACCAAATTTAATTAAGTGCGTATATAAACAATAAATTAATATTAAATATTTCGATGAAGACACCAATAATGTTTATTGATACATTTTTCTCCTAAGTTCTACTTTCTCAACTTAAAACAATAAGTTATGCAGTAATTATACTTCTACGAGTATATTTAAACAAATCATCATTCAAAAGCATTTTACCCAATACCTAACTTACATTAAGTAAAATTAATCTTTGTCATTTTAGTCACTTATTTTTTTATCATTCACTAAGCAGTAAGCAAAATATATTTACTAAAATAATAAAAAAAAATACGATATTCATTGTAAGTTGGATTAGCTATTTTATAACACAAACGACTTGATATTTTCATGCATTAATTCAGGAAAATAAATGTATAATGGAAAATAAGTTTTTATAACCGATTAAATTTGTGTAATGTGTAGTGTATACATTTTAATGTATTTAACATTTGCAAATTATATTGATTTGTAAAAAATATAAGTTCCATTAAAATTGTACTAAAGAATATTTTATACTAGCGTATATTAGTAACTTAAGTTAGAATTAAGTAAATAAACAAAAAAATATACGCCTTAAATAATAAATATAAGGAAGAAAGTAAACTACCCGGATGCCTGTTTACTCGTCATCAAGGAAACTTTAAGAAATAACATTACTACAAATGTTTGCTCGAAGAAATATTCAAAAACTTAAACAAATGCCAAGCTGGAAATCGATTAACGAGTACACATAAGCGCTACATAGTGAAACTCGTGTGTCATGTAATGGAACGGACAGAATAAAGAATATGTGTTATGGTACGTTGAATCAGTACAGTAAAATATTATACATTAGCATTCAATGGTGTATGAATCGTCATCGTCATTATGTCAGCAAAGACGCTTCATCAATTGCACAGATTTGTGGCTACAAATATATAAATGAAAAGTATTATTTAGAACATTATTTATTGTGTTGTGGAATAAAATAGGTCAATAATTACCTGTATCCGGCAGTGACGAACAATTTCATTCATAAACATGGGTAAATATGACGACTGTCAGATGGGCTAAACATGAAAAAAGTCCTTAAACCAAATCCCATTGTTTCGCTATTGTATTTGAAAATCTAAGCCGCAGGAGGATATTAAGTACGACCATGCTTTACCTTTAATGGTGTATGTAAAAATAATAAAGCCTATAATCAACAATGAATGTTCTATACCATTCTAAGCAAATTCAAAAACAAATTTGATCATGTTAATTTCTGGCCTCCCACAAGCGGGTCTCACCAGTATTGACAGAAGAATGATCACTCATCGATACAAAAACATACATAAAGTAATTAATACATGTATACAGGCTAAATAAAGTGAAATTGCTAGAAAATACCTACTACTTGGAAAAACAATAATTGGAGAAGAAAGCACTACCTAACAACGTGAAACTTTGATATTCAAATTTTCAAATCAAATATGGCTAAAACAAAAAAAAAATACTTAAAAATTTAAAGGTAAAAGAAAACACCTTTAGTTAAAAAATAGAAAGCGAGTCATATTTTATATATTCTGGTAAAATTGTTTAGTTTTAAATGTTACCAAATACACCAAATGTTATTAGAAATGAAAGTAACTGCATATAGTTTAATTCATATGTGTACAGTCATAACCAACATACTACCTACGTTTTATTTTTTAAGTCTACATTCGTTATTTATTTACTTATAATGACGCAAATAACAAACAACTATGCTTGTTATTAATTTGCATACACCTACAGTAAATCCAACTTACCATGAATATACAATGATAATATAATATACATAGTAAGTGCAGAATAAAAACTTAGGGATTACATGGTTTTATGTTTTCCGGTGGATCTGGTTAGAGCTATGTCACGCTAAATAGTATTCTTTGCATTTCTTCTTACATTACTTTTCAATAGAACACTGTTTCGCATGAGACGGTTCCTCAAAAAACATAATATCGTGTATGAGCTAAACTAAAACTTAGGGTTTTACATGGTTTTATGTTTTCCAGTGGATCTGGTTAGAGCTATGTCACGCTAAATGGTGTTTTTTGCATTTCTTCTTACAATACTTTTCAATAGAACACTGATTCGCATGAGACGGTTCCTCAAAAAACATAATATCGTGTATGATCTAAACAAAAACTTAGGTTTTATAAGGTATTATGTTTTCCAGTGGATCTGGTTAGAGCTATGTCACGCTAAATGGTGTTTTTTGCATTTCGTCTTACAATACTTTTCAATAGAACACTGTTTCGCATGAGACGGTTCCTCAAAAAACATAATATCGTGTATGAGCTAAACTAAAACTTAGGGTTTTACATGGTTTTATGTTTTCCAGTGGATCTGGTTAGAGCTATGTCACGCTAAATTGTGTTCTTTGCGTTTCTTCTTGCAATACTTTTCAATAGAACACTGTTTCGCATGACACGGTTCCTCAAAAAACATAATATCGTGTATGATCTAAACAAAAACTTAGGTTTTATAAGGTATTATGTTTTCCAGTGGATCTGGTTAGAGCTATGTCACGCTAAATTGTGTTCTTTGCATTTCTCCTTACAATACTTTTCAATAGAACACTGTTTCGCATGAGACGGTTCCTCAAAAAACATAATATCGTGTATGAGCTAAACTAAAACTTAGGTTTTATATGGTTTTATGTTTTCCAGTGGATCTGGTTAGAGCTATGTCACGCTAAATGGTGTTTTTTGCATTTCTTCTTACAATACTTTTCAATAGAACACTGTTTCGCATGAGACGGTTCCTCAAAAAACATAATATCGTGTATGAGCTAAACTAAAACTTAGGGTTTTACATGGTTTTATGTTTTCCAGTGGATCTGGTTAGAGCTATGTCACGCTAAATTGTGTTCTTTGCATTTCTCCTTACAATACTTTTCAATAGAACACTGTTTCGCATGAGACGGTTCCTCAAAAAACATAATATCGTGTATGAGCTAAACTAAAACTTAGGTTTTATATGGTTTTATGTTTTCCAGTGGATCTGGTTAGAGCTATGTCACGCTAAATGGTGTTTTTTGCATTTCTTCTTACAATACTTTTCAATAGAACACTGTTTCGCATGAGACGGTTCCTCAAAAAACATAATATCGTGTATGAGCTAAACTAAAACTTAGGGTTTTACATGGTTTTATGTTTTCCAGTGGATCTGGTTAGAGCTATGTCACGCTAAATTGTGTTCTTTGCATTTCTCCTTACAATACTTTTCAATAGAACACTGTTTCGCATGAGACGGTTCCTCAAAAAACATAATATCGTGTATGAGCTAAACTAAAACTTAGGTTTTATATGGTTTTATGTTTTCCAGTGGATTTGGTTAGAGCTATGTCACGCTAAATGGTGTTTTTTGCATTTCTTCTTACAATACTTTTCAATAGAACACTGTTTCGCATGAGACGGTTCCTCAAAAAACATAATATCGTGTATGATCTAAACAAAAACTTAGGTTTTATAAGGTATTATGTTTTCCAGTGGATCTGGTTAGAGCTATGTCACGCTAAATGGTGTTTTTTGCATTTCGTCTTACAATACTTTTCAATAGAACACTGTTTCGCATGAGACGGTTCCTCAAAAAACATAATATCGTGTATGAGCTAAACTAAGACTTAGGTTTTATATGGTTTTATGTTTTCCAGTGGATCTGGTTAGAGCCATGTCACGCTAAATTGTGTTCTTTGCATTTCTTCTTACATTACTTTTCAATAGAACACTGTTTCGCATGACACGGTTCCTCAAAAAACATAATATCGTGTATGAGCTAAACAAAAACTTAGGGTTTTACATGATTTTATGTTTTCCAGTGGATCTGGTTAGAGCTATGTCACGCTAAATTGTGTTCTTTGCATTTCTTCTTACATTACTTTTCAATAGAACACTGTTTCGCATGACACGGTTCCTCAAAAAACATAATATCGTGTATGAGCTAAACTAAAACTTAGGTTTTATATTGTTTTATGTTTTCCAGTGGATCTGGTTAGAGCCATGTCACGCTAAATAGCATTCTTGTCATTTCTTCTTTCCATCCTTTATATTATATTAAATAATATTTCATATATGGTATTATTTCGTTCTTTAATTTAATGTGTTTTTAGTGCTTCTGAATGTGATTTTGTTTTAAATACTTAGCTTATTAGCATTCATCAGTATCCAAGAATTCATCATACCACTGCTAATTAATAAACAAACAACGGTCTTAGCGTTTAAATACCGAAAAAACACCTGCCTGTTCATTTATTACTTGTTTCATTAAACAGGAATTTGCATATCGATCGTTTTCAATTAACTTCGAACAGTTACAACTACACGTAAACTGAGCATGTACGTTAGTCTATCTACAGCAAGATCGTGACCGCTGACTGCAGCTCTCCTTCTCCCTCCATTTCACTCCCAATCGACATTTTCACCTTTGCTGATATGATTACTCCACAGGATACCTCCATCCCCTGCATACCTGGTCGCTAGATTCGGCTGGCACGTCATATCGGTTTGACAGCCAACTCACGTAACTATTGTTGATCGATCCACAGTCCACTGAAGTGCCTACGATGAAGGGAACAACATGGACAGTTCTACTCCGAATTACTCCAACCCATGCGATGTTCATCCATGCGACAACCCACCTGATCTGAGTGGAACTTAACTGAAGCAAGAGAGTGATGCCTAATTCCATCTGCCAACTGCTCCACTTCTCTCCCGTGCACCAGTCGCACCCACACCGACGTGTTCATCTTGCCAGTTTTCCTCACACCCGTCCACTTGTCTCTTGAAGATTGGCGTCCACAACACCAACGGTTGGTTAGGTCATGCAAGCATTGTTACAATTGATAAAAACACATATTTTCATTTAGTGAATGTGATAACCTGTACTAATAATTTGGTCAACTTAGCGATGATAACTCAATGTAAGTATTAACAAACTCGGTACGTGTTTGTTATTGTCAATAATATCTTTAAATTATACAACTCGCTTATGTTTGACAATTACAGAGTAATTGCTTTGCTTATTGCATGCTAATTGCTGAAAATTGCTTTTTATTTTAATTTCCTTAGCTAAAAATTGCTTTTTCTTTCACATTTCTCTGCTTATTGAATGACTATTGCTAACTCATTAGATAGAACTTACTTCTCATATAAGTAGGTGGATGCGGCCTCGATTAGCGGGGGAACCACATGAAAAAAAGCGAGCTACTGGGTGTACCTCCTGGGTAGTTTGGAAATCACCTAATATATATATGTATATATTTATAAATAAAAGTTAATATATATAAATTAACATTATTTTTTTTTAACAGGAAATGCACAATGCTAAAAACTGCGTAGGAGATTTTAATACAATAGTACTACCAAGCCTGATGTTGGCCGCTATTTCAATGAATGCAGCAGTGTCACAGCTAGCAATCAAAAGTAAAAAGATATTGAGGTACGTTAAATGACAATCACGACCACTTTGGCAAAAACGTATCGCTATAGACTAAGGAAAAAAAATAATATATATTTTATTTACAGGAAATGCAGATGGTAATAAACTGTGTAGGAGTTCATGATTGCAATAGAATAAAATCGACCAAGCCTGAAGTCAGCAGCCCCTTCAATGAATGCAGCTGTGTGATAGCCAGCAATCAAAAGTTACAAGATATCGAGGTACGTTTCATGACGACCACGACTATTTTGGCAAAAACGTATCGCTATAGACTAAGGAAAAAAATTAATATATATTTTATTTACAGGAAATGCAGATGGCAATAAACTGTGTAGGAGTTTATGATTGCAATAGAATAAAATCGACCAAGCCTGAAGTCAGCAGCCCCTTCAATGAATGCAGCAGTGTGACAGCCAGCAATCAAAAGTTACAAGATATCGAGGTACGTTTCATGACGATCACGACTATTTTGGCAAAAACGTATCGCTATAGACTAAGGAAAAAAAATTAATATATATTTTATTTACAGGAAAAGCAGATGGCAATAAACTGTGTAGGAGTTTATGATTGCAATAGAATAAAATCGACCATGCCTGAAGTCAGCAGCCCCTTCAATGAATGCAGCAGTGTGACAGCCAATAATCAAAAGTTACAAGATATCGAGGTACGTTTCATGACGACCACGACTATTTTGGCAAAAACGTATCGCTATCGACTAAGGAAAATAATTTATATATTTTATTTACAGGAAATGCAGAAGGCAAAAAACTGCGTAGGAGATCATTAATACAAAAGTATTATATAAACCAAGCCTGATGTTGGCCGCTCATTCAAAGAATGCAGCAGTGTGACAGCCAGCAATCAAAAGTAACAAGATGTCGAGGTACGTTACATGACGATCACGACCACTTTGACATAAACGTATCGCTATAGACTAAGGAAAAAAAAATGTAATATACAGGGTGTTAGTGACATCGTAACGAAAACTTTGAGGGATGATTGAGACCATGATTATGAGATGATATCAAGTGGAATTTTCCGTCGCAAAAGTATGGAACAGAAAATAACTTAAAAAAAAAACAAAAATTTTCATGAATTTTCCGACTGAAAATTCCACTTGATTTCAACTCAGAATTATGGTCTGAATCATCCTCCTCAGTATTTGTTACGGTGTCACTAACACCCATACCTACTTGTATGGCTACAGTATGTACTTGTGCGGGGTGTAAGTGACATCGTACCGAATACAGAGGGGGATGATTCACCTGATTATTCTGAGTTAATATCAAGTGGAATTTTTCATCGCAAAAGTATAGAATTGAAAATAATTTAGAATAACTAAAAAAAAATCATGAATTTTGCGACGGAAAATTCCACTTGATATGAACTCAGAATCATGGTCTGAATCATCCCCATCAGTATTCGTTACAATGTCACTAACAACCTGTATATTTTATTCACAGGAAATGCAGAGTGCAATAAACTGCGTAGGAGATTATGATTGCAATAGAATAAAATCGACCAAGCCTGAAGTTTTTCAATGCACGCAGCAGTGTGACAGCCAGCAATCAAAAGTTACAAGATATCGAGGTACGTTACATGACGACCACGACTATTCTGGCAAAGACGTATCGCTATCGACCAAGGAAAAGAAATTATATATAATATTTAATTATATATATAATATTTAATATGTATTTTATTTATAGGAAATGCAGAAGGCAAAAAACTGCGTAGGAGATTATTAATACAATAGTATTATATCAACCAAGCCTGATGTCGGTAGCTTCTTCAATGAATGCAGCAGTGTGACAGCCAGCAATCAATAGTGATAGTGACAAGAATCTAGGTACGTTACATGACGACCACGACCACTTTGGCAAAAACGTATCGCTATCGACTAAGAAAAGGATATTATATCTATACGTTATTATAAATATACGTTATTATAAATAAATTAATATTATTTTATTTTTAACAGGAAATACAGAAGGCAAAGAAGCAGATGTCATCAAAGAAGATCTTTGTTCCTGCAATGTTTCCGCAGACGATACATCCAACAGAGCGAAGTGGAAGGAAAAGACTCGGAAAAAAGACCCCACCACCATATGGGAACAATGCAAAGGAGAGAGAGAGAATATAATGTTATATTTTTATTTTTTGATAACATAAAATAAACCAACAATATCCTACAAATTTTTTTTATTTCTTTTTGTGCCTGTCTTAATAGTTATTACAAATCTGTGATGCGAAACAAACTATACGAAAACGTCAATCCACATACAACGCCCGCGAAGCTGCTTTAGCAGCGAGCGCACTTAGCACCATCTAGTTATATTATTATACTATATATAGCTACAAACCCATGTACTGACTGACTCACTCACTCACTGACAGAGTTGTTCTCCCAGAAGGAGTGTCGGGGGGTAAAAATGATGTATGGAGGGTGTGATCGGGACCTCCCGGTGAGTATGGGAAAACTTCCAGATCTTGGAAAACTGCTCCGCATCAGGGAGACACCCTACCGTCTGGCAAAACTATCGCACCTGGAACGATTCTTTTTTCACAAAACCTATTTAATTCTTGGTCAAATTCTATTGTGGGTGAAAAAAAATCAAAATGGCGGAAAAACAAGATGGCCGCCATACAAAAAAATATTTTTCCAGAAAATGTCTCGGGGGTAAAAACAATGTATGGGGACGTAATAGGAAAATCATGTTGAGAATTTAAATACTGCTCAACCTTCAAAAACTGCTCCTCATCAGAGAGACACCCCACGGCCTGGCGAAACTATAAAACCTGGAGCAATTTTATTTTCACATGACATATTTAAATCTTGGTCAAATTTAGTTGCCGGTGAAAAAAAATCAAAATGGCGGAAAAACAAGATGGCCGCCATACAAAATTTTCGTTTTTCCCGAAAATGCCTCGGGGGTAAAAATGATGTATAGGGATGTGATCGGATCGTCATGTTGAGTATTTCAATACTGCTTGATCTTGAAAAACTGCTCCGCATCAGGGAGACACCCTACGGCCTGGCAAAACTATAAAACCTAGAGCAATATTTTTTTCACGAAACCTATTTAAATCTTGGTCAAATTCAATCCCCGGTGAAAAAAAACCAAAATGGCGGAAAAACAAGATGGCCGCCATACAAAATTTTCGTTTTTCCCGAAAATGCCTCGGGGGTAAAAATGATGTATGAGGAATGTGATCGAAACATCATGTTGAGTATGGAAATACTTTTCGATTTTCGAAAGCTGCTCCGCATCAGGGAGACACCCTACAGCCTGGCGAAACTATCGCACCTGGAACTTTTTTGTTTTCACGAAGCCTATTAAAGTCTTGGTCAAATTTTATCGCCAGTGAAAAAAAAAACAAAATGGCCGAAAAACAAGATGGCCGCCATACAAATTTTTGTTTTTCCAGAAATTGTCTCAGAGGTAAAAATGATGTATTGGGGTGTGATCGGAACGTCATCTTGGAAAACTGCTCCGCAACAGGGGTCACCCTACGGCCTGGCAAAACTATAGCACCTAGAACTTTTTTATTTTCACGAGACCTATTTAAGTCTTGGTCAAATTCTATCGCGGTAAAAATATGGCGGGAAAACAAGATGGCCGCCATACAAAGCTTCGAACTAATACAGTACACGCGAGCAGCTTGCTGCGAGCGAACCACGCGACATCTAGTTATTATTATTATATTATATATAGCTGGAGACCCACTGACTGACTGACTGACTGACTGACTGACTCACTGACATAATTGTTCTCCCAGAAGGAGCGTCGGGGGGTCAAAATGATGTATGGGGGGTGTGATCGGGACCTCCCGGTGAGTATGGGAAAAATCCCAAATCTTGGAAAACTGCTCCTCATCAGGGAGACGCTCTACAGTCTGGCGCGACTATTATACCTGGATCATTTTTTTTTTCGCAAAACCTATTTAAATCTTGGTCAAATTCTATTGTGGGTGAAAAAAAATCAAAATGGCGGAAAAACAAGATGGCCGCCATACAAAATTTAGTTTTTCCGGAAAATGTCTCAAGGGTAAAAATTGTGTATGGGAGTGTAATCGGAGTGTCTTGTTGAGTATGGAGACACTTCTCTTTCTTCAAATCTGCTCCGCATCAGGGAGACACCCTACGGCCTGGCAAAACTATCGCACCTGGAACGATTATTTTTTCACAGAACCTATTTAAATCTTAATCAAATTCTATCGTGAGTGAAAAAAAATCAAAATGGCGGAAAAACAAGATGGCCGCCATACAAATTTTTAGTTTTTCCTTAAAATGCCTCGGGGATAAAAATTATGTATGAGGGTTTTGATCGGAACGTCATGTAGAGTACGGGTATACTTCCAGGTTTTCGAAAACTGCTCCGCATCAGGGAGACACCCTAAGGCCTGGCAAAACTATCGCACCTGGAACAATATTTTTTTTCACGAAACCTATTTAAATCTTGGTCAAATTCTACTGTGGGTGAAAAAAAATCAAAATGGCGGAAAAACAAGATGGCCGCCATACAAATTTTTAGTTTTTCCTGAAATTGCCTCTGGGATAAAAATTATGTATAAGGGTTTTGATCGGAACGTCATGTAGAGTACGGGTATACTTCCAGGTTTTCGAAAATTGCTCCGCATCAGGGATACACCCTACGGCCTGGCGAAATTATCGCATCTGGAACTTTTTTGTTTTCAAGAAACCTATTTAAATCTTAGTCAAATTTAATCGCCAGTGAAAAAAAAACAAAATGGCCGAAAAACAAGATGGCCGCCATACAAAATTTTGTTTTTCCAGAAAATGTGTCAGAGCTAAAATTGATGTATAGGGGTGTGATCGGAACGTCATCTTGGAAAACTGCTCCGCATCAGGGAGACACCCTACGGCCTGGCAAAACTATTACACCTAGAACTTTTTTGATTTCACGAGACCTATTTTAGTCTTGGTCAAATTCTATCGCGGTAAAAAAATGGCGGGAAAACAAGACACGCGAGCAGCTTGCTGCGAGCGAACCACGCGACATCTAGTTATTATACTATATATAGCTACAAACCCACTGACTGACTGACTGACTCACTGACTGACTCACTGACAGGGTTGTTCTCCCAGAAGGAGCGTCGGGGGGTGAAAATGATGTATGGGGGGTGTGATCGGGACCTCCCGGTGAGTATGGGAAAAATCCCAGATCTTGGAAAACTGCTCCGCATCAGGGAGACACCCCACGGCCTGGCAAAACTATCGCACCTGGAACGATTCTTTTTCCACTTAACCTACTTAAATCTTGGTCAAATTCAATCACCGTTGAAAAAAAATCAAAATGGCGGAAAAACAAGATGGCCGCCATACATAACATAACATAAACTGCCTATATACGTCCCACTGCTGGGCACAGGCCTCCCCTCAATCAACCGGAGGGGCCGCCATACAAAATTTTATTTTTCCAGAAAATGTCTCGGGGGTAAAAACTGTGTATGGGGATGTAATCTGAGTGTCTTGTCGAGAACGGAAAATGTTCTCAATCTTGAAAAACTGCTCCGCATCAGGGAGACACCCTACGGCCTGGCTAACCTATCGCACCTGGAACAATTATTTTTTCGCACAACGTATTTAAATCTTGGTCAAATCCAATCGCCGGTGAAAAAAAACCAAAATGGCGGAAAAACAAGATGGCCGCCATACAAAAGTTTGTTTTTCCAGAAATTGTTTCGGAAGTGAAAATGATGTATGGGGGATGTGATTGAAATGTCAAGTTGAATATCCAAATACTTCTTGATCTTCAGAAACTGCTCCGCATCAGGGAGACAACCTACGGCCTGGTAAAACTATCGCACATGGAACTTTTTCGTTTTCACGATACCTATTTAAATCTTGGTCAAATTAAATTGCCGGTGAAAAAAAATCAAAATGGCGGAAAATCAAGATGGCCGCCATACAAATTTTTCGTTTTTCCTGAAAATGCCTCGGGGGTAAAAACAATGTATAGGGGTGTGATCGGAACGTCATCTTGGAAAACTGCTCCGCATCAGGGAGACACCCTACGGCCTGGCAAAACTATAAAACCTGGAGCAATAAATTTTTCACGAAACCTATTTAAATCTTGGTCAAATTTTATCGCCGGTGAAAAAAAAACAAAATGGCCGAAAAACAAGATGGCCGCCATATAAATTTTTGTTTTTCCAGAAAATGTCTCGGGTGTAAAAATGATGTATAGGGGTGTGATCGGAACGTCATCTTGGAAAACTGCTCCGCATCAGGGAGACACCCTACGGCCTGGCAAAACTATAGCACCTAGAATTTTTTTGATTTCACGAGACCTATTTAAACAAGATGGCCGCCATACAAAGCTTCGAACTAATACAGGACACGCGAGCAGCTTGCTGCGAGCGAACCACGCGACATCTAGTTATTATTATTATATTATTATTATTATTATTATAATATATATAGCTACAAACCCATGTACCTATTGACTGACTCACTGACAGGGTTGTTCTCCCAGAAGGAGCCTCGGGGGGTGAAATTAATGTATGGGGGATGTGATCAAAATTTTCCGGTGAGTATGAGAAAACTTCCAGATCTTGGAAAACTGCTCCGCATCAGGGAGACACCATACGGCCTGGCGAAACTATTGCACCTGGAATGATTCTTTTTTCACAAAACCTACTTAAATCTTGGTCAAATTTTATAGCCGGTGAAAAAAAAACAAAATGGCCGAAAAACAAGATGGCCGCCATACAAATTTTTATTTTTCCAGAAAATGTCTCGGGGGTAAAAATTGTGTATGGGGTTGTGATCTGGACCTCCCAGAGAGTATGGGAAAACTTCTAGATTTTGGAAAACTGCTCCGCATCAGGGAGACACCCTACGGCCTGGCAAAACTATCGCACCTGGAACGATTATTTTTTCACAAAACCTATTTAAATCTTAGTCAAATTTTATTGCCTACGAAAAAAAATCAAAATGGCGGAATAACAAGATGGCCGCCATACGAAATTTTCGTTTTTCCCGAAAATGCCTCGGGGGTAAAAATGATGTATGAGGAATATGATCGAAACATCATGTTGAGTATGGAAATACTTTTCGATCTTCGAAAGCTGCTCCGCATCAGGGAGACACCCTACAGCCTGGCAAAACTATCGCACCTGGAACTTTTTTGTTTTCACGAAGCCTATTAAAGTCTTGGTCAAATTTTATCGCCAGTGAAAAAAAACAAGATGGCCGCCATACAAAATTTTGTTTTTCCAGAAAATGTCCCGGGGGCAAAAACAATGTATGGTGGCGTAATCAGAAGGTCATGTTGAGTATGTAAATACTTCTTGATCTTCAGAAACTGCTCCGCATCAGGGAGACACCCTACGGCCTGGCAAACCTATCGCGCCTGGAACTTTTTAGTTTTCACAATACCTATTTAAATCTTGATTAAATTCATATGCCTGTGAAAAAAAAAACAAAATGGCGGAAATTCAAGATGGCCGCCATACAAATTTTTAGTTTTTCTTGAAAATGCCTCTGGGATAAAAATTATGTATGAGGGTTTTGATCGAAACGTCTTTGAAAGTATCGAAATACTTCTCGATCTTTGAAAACTGCTCCGCATCAGGGGGCACCCTACGGCCTGGCGAAACTATCGCATCTGAACCTTTTTTGTTTTCACGAAACCTATTTAATTCTTGGTCAAATTTTATCGCCGGTGAAAAAAAACAAAATGGCCGAAAAACAAGATGGCCGCCATACAAATTTTTGTTTTTCCAGAAAATGTCTCGGGGGTAGAAATTGTGTATGGGGTTGTAATTGGAACGTCTTGTTGAGTATGGAAATACTTCCCGACCTTCAAAAACTGCTCCGCATCAGGGAGACACCCTACGGCCTGGCAAAACTATCGCACCTGGAACGATTATTTTTTCACAAGACCTATTTAAATCTTGGTCAAATTCTATCGTGAGTGAAAAAAAATCAAAATGGCGGAAAAACATGATGGCCGCCATACAAATTTTTCGTTTTTCCTCAAAATGCCTCGGGGGTAAAAATGATGTATAGGAATGTGATCGGAACGTCATGTCAAGTATGAAAATTTGTCTGGATTTTCGATAGCTGCTCCGCATCAGGGAGACACCCTACGGCCTGGCGAAACTATCGCACCTGGAACTGTTTGGTTTTCATAAAACCTATTAAATTCTTGGTCAAATTTTATCGCCGGTGAAAAAAAAATAAAATGGCGGAAAATCAAGATGGCCGCCATACAAAATTTTCGTTTTTCCCGAAAATGCCTCGGGGGTAAAAATGATGTATGAGGAATGTGATCGAAACATCATGTTGAGTATGGAAATACTTTTCGATCTTCGAAAGCTGCTCCGCATCAGGGAGACACCCTACGGCCTGGCGAAACTATCGCACCTGGATTTTTTTTGTTTTCACGAAGCCTATTAAAGTCTTGGTCAAATTTTATCGCCAGTGAAAAAAAAAACAAAATGGTCGAAAAAACAAGATGGCCGCCATACAAATTTTTGTTTTTCCAAAAATGTCTCAGAGGTAAAAATGATGTATTGGGGTGTGATCGGAACGTCATCTTGGAAAACTGCTCCGCATCAGGGGTCACCCTACGGCCTGGCAAAACTATAGCACCTAGAACTTTTTTGATTTCACGAGACCTATTTAAGTCTTGGTCAAATTCTATCGCAGTAAAAAAATGGCGGGAAAACAAGACACGCGAGCAGCTTGCTGCGAGCGAACCACGCGACATCTAGTTATTATATTATTATTATTATACTATATATAGCTACAAACCCATGTACTGACTGACTGACTCACTGACAGGGTTGTTCTCCCAGAAGGAGCGTCGGGGGGTAAAAATGATGTATGGGGGGTGTGATCAAGATCTTCCGATGAGTATGGGAAAACTTCCAGATCTTGGAAAACTGCTCCGCACCAGGGAGACACCCTACAGTCTGGCGCAACTATTATACCTGGATCAATTTTTTTTCCGCAAAACCTATTTAAATCTTGGTCAAATTCTATCGTGAGTAAAAAAAAAACAAAATGGCGGAAAAACAAGATGGCCGCCATACAAATTTTTGTTTTTCCAGAAAATTTCTCGGAGGCAAAAACAATGCATTGGGTTGTAATCGGAATGCCATGTTGAGTATGGAATTACTTCCCGATCTTGAAAACCTGCTCCGCATCAGGGAGACACCCTACGGCCTGGCAAAACTATCGCACCTGGAACTTTTTTGTTTTGACGAAATCTATTTAAATCTTGGTCAAATTCAATCACCGTTGAAAAAAAATCAAAATGGCGGAAAATCAAGATGGCCGCCATACAAAATTTTCGTTTTTCCAGAGAATGTCTCGGAGGTAAAAACTGTATATGGGAGTGTAATCGGAGTGTATTGTCAAGTACGAAAAATGTTCTCAATCTTCGAAAACTGCTCCGCTTCAGGGAGACACCCTACAGCCTGGCGAAACTATCGCACCTGGAACAATTCTTTTTTCGTACAACGTATTTAAACCTTGGTCAAATTTTATCGCCGGTGAAAAAAAATCAAAATGGCGGAAAATCAAGATGGCCGCCATACAAAATTTTCGTTTTTCCCGAAAATGCCTCGGGGGTAAAAACTGTGAATGGGAGTATAATCGGAGTGTCTTGTCGAGTACGAAAAATGTTCTCAATCTTTGAAAACTGCTCCGCATCAGGGAGACACCCTACGGCGTGGCGAAACTATCGCACCTGGAACAATTCTTTTTTCGCTCAAAGTATTTAAACCTTGGTCAAATTTTATCAGTGGTAAAAAAAAATCAAAATGGCGGAAAATCAAGATGGCCGCCATACAAAATTTTCGTTTTTCTCGAAAATGCCTCGGGGGTGAATATGATGTAAAAAGGATGTGATCAAAATGTCATGTATGGAAATGCTTCCCGACCTTCAAAAACTGCTCCGCATCAAGGAGATACCCTAAGGCCTGGCGAAACTATCGCACGTGGAACATTTTTGTTTTCACAAAACCTATTTAAATCTTGGTCAAAATTTATCGGCGGTGAAAAAAAAAACAAAATTGCCGAAAAACAAGATGGCCGCCATATAAATTTTTGTTTTCCCAGAAAATGTCTCGGGTGTAAAAATTATGTATAGGGGTGTGATCGGAACGTCATCTTGGAAAACTGCTCCGCATCAAGGAGACACTCTACGGCCTGGCAAAACTATAGCACCTAGAACTTTTTTGATTTCACGAAAACAAGATGGCCGCCATACAAAGCTTCGAACTAATACAGGACACGCGAGCAGCTTGCTGCGAGCGAACCACGCGACATCTAGTTATTTTATTTTATATTATATATAGCTACAAACCCATTGACTCACTGACTCACTGACATAATTGTTCTCCCAGAAGGAGCGTCGGGGGGTAAAAATAATGTATGAGAAAAGTGATCTGGGTCTCCCGGTGAGTATGGGAAAACTTCCAGATCTTGGAAAACTACTCCGCATCAGGGAGACACCCTACGGCCTGGCAAAACTATCGCACCTAGAAAGATTCTTTTTTCACAAAACCTTCTTAAATCTTGGTCAAATCCAATCGCCGTTGAAAAAAAATCAAAATGGCGGAAAAACAAGATGGCCGCCATACAAAATTTTGTTTTTTCAGAAAATGCATCGGGAGTAAAAACTGTGTATGGGGATGTAATCGGAACGTCTTGTGGAGTATGAAAACACTTCACTATCTTCAAAATATGCTCCGCATCAGGGAGACACCCTACGGCCTGGCAAAACTATAAAACCTGGAGCAATTTTTCTTTCGCGAAACATATTTAAATCTTGGTCAAATCCAATCCCCGCTGCAAAAAAACCAAAATGGCGGAAAAACAAGATGGCCGCCATACAAATTTTTCGTTTTTCCTCAAAATGCCTCTGGGGTAAAAATAATGTATAGGGTTGTAATCGGAACGTCTTGTAGAGTATGGAAATATTTCTCGATCTTGAAAAACTGCTCCGCATCAGGGAGACACCCTAAGGCCTGGCAAAACTATAAAACCTGGAGCAATTCTTTTTTCGCACAACATATTTAAATCTTGGTCAAATTTTATTGTGGGTGAAAAAAAAAACAAAATGGCGGAAATACAAGATGGCCGCCATACAAAATTTTATTTTTCCAGAAAATGTTTCAGGGGTGAAAACGATGCACAGAAGTGTAATCGGAATGTCATGTTGAGTATGGAAATACTTCTCGATCTTCAAAAACTGCTCCGCATCAGAGAGACACCCTACGGCCTGGTAAAACTATCGCAACTGGAATGATTCTTTTTTCACAAAATCTATTTAAATCTTGGTGAAATCCAATCGCCGGTGAAAAAAAATCAAAATGGCGGAAAAACAAGATGGCCGCCATACAAATTTTTCAATTTTCCTGAAAATGCCACGGGGGTAAAAATTATGTATAGGGGTGTAATAGAAACGTCATGTCAAGTATAAAAATACTTCTCGATCTTGAAAATCTGCTTCGCATCAGGGAGACATCCTACGGCTTGACAAAACTATCACACTTGGAACTTTTCTGTTTGCACGAAACCTATTTAAATCTTGGTCAAATTTTATCGCCGGTGAAAAAAAAAAACAAAATGGCCGAAAAACAAGATGGCCGCCATATAAATTTTTGTTTTTCCAGAAAATGTCTCAGAGCTAAAATTGATGTATAGGGGCGTAATCGGAACGTCATCTTGGAAAACTGCACCGCATCAGGGAGACACCCTACGGCCTGGCAAAACTATTGCACCTAGAACTTTTTTGATTTCACGAGACCTATTTTAGTCTTGGTCAAATTCTATCGCGGTAAAAAAATGGCGGGAAAACAAGACACGCGAGCAGCTTGCTGCGAGCGAACCACGCGACATCTAGTTATTATATTATATTATATAAAGCTACAAACCCATGTACTGACTGACTGACTGACTGACTGACTGACTCACTCACTGACAGGGTTGTTCTCCCAGAAGGAGCGCCGGGGGGTAAATATGATGTATGGGAGATGTGATCAAGATGTTCCGATGAGTATGGGAAAACTTCCAGATCTTGGAAAACTGCTCCGCATCAGGGAGACACCCTACCGTCTGGCAAAACTATCGCACCTGGAACGATTCTTTTTCACGAAACCTATTAAAATCTTGGTCAAATTCTATCGTGGGTGAAAAAAAATCAAAATGGCGGATAAACAAGATGGCCGCCATACAAATTTTTGTTTTTCAAGAAAATGTCTTGGGGGTAAAAACTGTGTACGGAGGTGTAATCGGAACGTCTTGTTGAGTATGGAAATACTGCTAGATCTTCGAAAACTGCTCCGCATCAGGGAGACACCCTACGGCCTGGCAAAACTATAGCACCTAGAACTTTTTGGTTTTCACAAGACATATTTAAACCTTGGTCAAATTCAATTGGCAGTGAAAAAAAATCAAAATGGCGGAAAAACAAGATGGCCGCCATACAAAATTTTCGTTTTTCTCGAAAATGCCTCGGGGTGAATGTGATGTAAGAGTGATGAGATCAAAATGTCATATTGAGTATGAAAATACTTCCCGACCTTCAAAAACTGCTCCTCATCAGGGCGGCACCCTACGGCCTGGGAAAACTATCGCACCTGGAACGATTCTTTTTTCACCAAACCTAATAAAATCTTGGTCAAATTTTATCGCCGGTAAAAAAAAATCAAAATGGCCGAAAAACAAGATGGCCGCCATACAAATTTTTGTTTTTACAGAAAATGTCTCGGATGTAAAAACGATGTATAGGGGTGTTATGGGAACGTCTTGTTGAGTATGGAAATACTGCTAGATCTTCGAAAACTGCTCCGCATCAGGGGTCACCCTACGGCCTGGCAAAACCATAGCACCTAGAACTTTTTTGATTTCACGAGACCAATTCAAGTCTTGGTCAAATTCTATCGCGGTAAAAAAATGGCGGGAAAACAAGACACGCGAGCAGCTTGCTGCGAGCGAACCACGCGACATCTAGTTATAATATATATAGCTACAAACCCATGTACTGACTGACTGACTGACTCACTCACTGACAGAGTTGTTCTCCCAGAAGGAGCGTCGGAGGGTAAAAATGGTGTATGGGGGACGTGATCAAAATTTTCCGGTGAGTATGGGAAAACTTCCAGATCTTGGAAAACTGCTCCGCATCAGGGAGACACCCTACGGCCTGGCAAAACTATCGCACCTGGAACATTTTTGTTTTCACGAAACCTATTTAAATCTTGGTCAAATTTTATCGCCGGTGAAAAAAAACAAAATGGCCGAAAAACAAGATGGCCGCCATACAAATTTTTCGTTTTTCCTCAAAATGCTTCGGGGGTAAAAATGATGTATAGGGATGTTTTCGAAACGTCATGTCAAGTATGAAAATACGTCTGGGTTTCCGATGTCTGCTCCGCATCAGGGAAACACCCTACTGCCTGGCGAAACTATCGCACCTGGAACTTTTTTGTTTTCACGAAATCTATTAAATTCTTAGTCAAATTTAATCGCCGGTGAGAAAAAAACAAAATGGCGAAAAACAAGATGGCCGCCGTCTCGGAGGTAAAAATAATGTATGGGAGGTGTGATCGAAACGTCAAGCTGAGTATGGAAAAACTGTTCGATCTTGAAAAACTGCTCCCCATCAGGGAGACACCCTACGGCCTGGTGAATCTATCGCACGTGGAACTTTTTAGTTTTCACGATACCTATTTAAATCTTGGTCAAATTTAATTGCCCGTGAATAAAAATCAAAATGGCGGAAAATCAACATGGCCGCCATACAAATATTTCGTTTTTCCTGAAAATGCCTCGGGGGTAAAAATGATGTATAGGGATGTGATCGAATCCGTCATGTTGAGTATTTCAATACTGCTCGAACTTGAAAAACTGCTCCGCATCAGGGAGACACCCTACGGCCTGCCGAAACTATCGCACCTGGAACAATTCTTTTTTCACGAGACCTATTTAAATCTTGGTCAAATCTTATCGCTAGAGAAAAAAAAACAAAATGGCCGAAAAACAAGATGGCCGCCATACAAAGTTTTGTTTTTCCAGAAAATGTCTCAGAGGTAAAAATGATGTATTGGGGTGTGATCGGAACGTCATCTTGGAAAACTGCTCCGCATCAGGGGTCACCCTACGGCCTGGCAAAACTATAGCACCTAGAACTTTTTTGATTTCACGAGACCTATTCAAGTCTTGGTCAAATTCTATCGCGGTAAAAAAATGGAGGGAAAACAAGACCCGCGAGCAGCTTGCTGCGAGCGAACCACGCGACATCTAGTTATTATTTATTTATATTATATAAAGCTACAAACCCATGTACTGACTGACTGACTGACTGATTCACTCACTGACAGAGTTGTTCTCCCAGAAGGAGCGTCGGGGGGTAAAAATGATGTATGGGGGTTGTGATCGGGACCTCCCGGTGAGTATGGGAAAACTTCCAGATCTTGAAAAACTGCTCCGCATGAGGGAGAGACTATACGGCCTGGCGCAACTATCGCACATAGAATGATTCTTTTTTCACGAGGCCTATTTAAATCTTGGTCAAATTTTATCGTGGGTGAAAAAAAATCAAAATGGCGGAAAAACAAGATGGCCGCCATACAAAAGTTTGTTTTTCCAGAAAATGTTTCGTTGGTAAATACTGTGTATGGGGTTGTAATCGGAACGTCTTGGTGAGTTTGGAAATACTTCTCCATCTTCAGAAACTGCTCCGCATCAGGGAGACACCCTACGGCCTGGCAAACCTTTCGCACCTGGAACTTTTTTGTTTTCACGAAATCTATTTAAATCTTGGTCAAATTCAATCTCCGGTGAAAAAAAACTAAAATGGCGGTAAAACAAGATGGCCGCCATACAAAATTTTCGTTTTCCCGAAAATGCCTCGGGGGTAAAAATGATGTATGAGGAATGTGATCGAAACATCATTTTGAGTATGGAAATACTTTTCGATCTTCATAAGCTGCTCCGCATCAGGGAGACACCCTACAGCCTGGCGAAACTATCGCACCTGGAACTTTTTTGTTTTCACGAAGCCTATTAAAGTCTTGGACAAATTTTATCGCCAGTGAAAAAAAAACAAAATGGCCGAAAAACAAGATGGCCGCCATACAAATTTTTGTTTTTCCAGAAAATGTCTCACGAGGTAAAAATGATGTATTGGGGTGTGATCGGAACGTCATCTTGGAAAACTGCTCCGCATCAGGGGTCACCCTACGGCCTGGCAAAACTATAGCACCTAGAACTTTTTTGATTTCACGAAAACAAGATGGCCGCCATACAAAGCTTCGAACTAATACAGGACACGCGAGCAGCTTGCTGCGAGCGAACCACGCGAAATCTAGTTATTATTAAAGCTACAAACCCACTGACTGACTGACTGACATAGTTGTTCTCCTAGAAGGAGCATCGGGGGGTGAAAATGATGTATGGGGGGGTGTGATCGGGACCTCCAGATGAGTATGGGAAAACTTCCAGATCTAGAAAATCTGCTCCGCATCAGGGAGATACCCTACAGTCTGGCGCAACTATTATACCTGAATCATTTTTTTTTTCCCAAAACCTATTTATCTATTATAAGCGTAACCCCCCACTGATCGATCGTAGCACCTCCGACTTCTATAAAAAGCATCGCGCGCCAGTTTGGCGGACATTTGCTCGAGAGACGTCGAAGCCTACGGATCGGTAGAGGACTACGTTCCAGGTCACGTGAGCCATTTTTGTTCGATATTTTCCTGTTTTTCTGTTGCATTTTCAAGCGAGGTTATTTTGTTTTTGTTTCTTTTTTTCTGTATTTAAGTGATTGTTAAAATTTAAATTCAAATAAAAAGTGTGATTGTTAGTTTTGTTTTTTTTTAAATTATTACCACTTCTGACCCTAAAATCAGAAGTGGGATAAAGAACTTCATTTGCCCACTATAGTTACGACGTACAAAGCAGAGTAGCCCGCTTGATTTTTTTTTTCGTAGCGATAACCGTTTATTTGAAATTTTGTTTACGTGTCAATTGTGTTGTGTATCAGTGCGTCCCGTGAATAAGTGCGTATTACCGCGAGTGTTGTAGTGATGGAACGTAGCAAGCGTTGCCGTAAATCGCGACGTCGTACACGAAGTGGCTCGCGTGTCCGCGTACGTTCTCGTGTTCGAAGCATGACGCGTAGTAGGTCTCGCAGTAGTTCTCGAACCCTGGCTAGATCAAGATCGCCCCCCCCGCGTTCTTCACGCTGTAGGGACCGCCGTCGTGCTGATAATCGACACCGCCGTTATCGGTCGCGCACTTCGTCACGCGATAGGGTTATAACGCGCTCCCACCCAAAGTTGTATACGCGAAGTCCATCCCGCGATGAAAGACGTAGTAGGTCCGCGAGACGTTCCCGGAGTACCAAGCGCCGCACCCGCGATATACGCCCGTCGTCCACTCGAACGCCTAGTCCTTTACCCGTAAACGATGGTAGTCGGGATAAAGGGACTGACACCACTCACCGACCTTATGGTACGGGGCGCCGCCTTTGTGAGTCGGAGTGTCGTTCCTCCGAGGCGTCTACCCTTGCACAGGCCTTGTTAGAAGTTCTAAAATCAAACCAACCCGTTAGATCAAACAGTTACTATATCTCGAATTTCGATCCCACCGTACACAACATAGAAGCATGGTGTGAGGAAGTTGATCGCGCTAAAACTTCTAACGGCTGGGGCGATCAGGAATGCTTATCCCGTGTCGCTTCCTGTCTTAAGGGGGATGCTAAGGTGTGGCTAGGTGAATGGGTTACAAACGACCGGACTTGGTCGAATTTTAAACGCGAGTTCATCCCACTTTACCCCACGAAGTTAGACTATGCGAACATTCTCTTTACGGCCATGAATACTACGTCAAACTCGTATACTACCTACGCTGAGTACGCACGTCGAACGCTGTTACGTCTACGGATTGTACGGGGTCTTTCCGACGAGTTGCGGACCCTTATAGTAATTCGTGGAATAGACGATCCGCAGGTCCGGGCCGCTGCAGCTAATGCGGACTTGACTTCTGATAACATTGTGTCATTTCTGTCAATATACGTCAAACCCAACCGAGGGAAACTTAGTAGCCACCCCAATAATTTACATCCTAAGACAAATCAGCCGAGTAAACAAAATGAACGTCCGGATATTAAATGTTTCCATTGCAATCAACGAGGTCACATAGGTCGTAATTGCCCCAAGAAAATTAGACGCGGTTCAAGCGGGAATCCACCGAACCTCGCACCGTCAGTGGGCACACTGAAGCCGCCTACAAATAGTGCCTGTACCTTCTGTAAAAAACCGGGACATGACGTAAGCAAATGTTTCGCAAAGGCACGTTCAGAACCCCGAAACCAGCATAATGTTAATCTTTGCTCGGATGGAGATGCTAGCGCCCCACGAAACAGTGATATCACTGCAGCGGTAATCGAAGGTATCCCAGTTGACGTTTTGATAGACAGCGGTGCTCTGAACGTGTCTCTCATTTCATCAGACGTACTTAAATATCTCCCATGTCAGCCCAAACCTAGGAAATGCGTTCTTAAGGGAATATCCGAGAAGGAAATCAACGCCACATCTTACGTTACAGTCACGCTAGAATTTAGTGAAATTAGCCTTGAAGCGGACTTAGTTGTTGTACCGTCTGAGTGTATGAACGCACCCATCATAATCGGAACGGACGTCCTGAATCGGGAAGGAGTAACGTATGTTAGGACAAAGGATAGGCAATATTTAACACGATCAGACGACTGCTTACACTTTCATCCGCACTCAGCCGTTCCCATCGAATCTTTCGAGGTGAACACACCTCTAATGGGCGAAGATCGTAAGACTCTATTTTCCGTCATCAATCAGTTCTCTGATTTCCTTATTTCCGGCACTGCCACGACGACGGTAAAGACAGGGGAGATGGACATAAAACTGACGAGTTCCTCGCCGATAGTATATCGCCCCTATAAGTTGTCGTATCAAGAGAAAATTAAAGTACGAGAAATCATAAAAGATCTTCTAGATAAAGGCATTATTAGGCGGTCAAAGTCCGAATATGCCAGTCCAATCATTTTAGTTAAGAAACGTGACGGCACGGATAGACTTTGCGTTGACTTCAGGGCGTTGAACCGCATCACTGTCAAAGACCGATACCCACTCCCCCTCATCGACGACCACATCGATAGACTTGGAGGCTACAAGTACTTCTCAAGCCTCGACATGGCCACTGGTTTTCACCAGATCCCGATTAATGAGGAATGCATCCCTCTGACGGGGTTTGTGACACCAGAGGACCATTTCGAGTATGTCAAAATGCCCTTCGGTCTTGCTAATTCCCCTATTGTATATCAGCGCATAATTAATGACGCGTTACGAAGTTTCATCGACGAGGGTAGTGTCTTGGTCTACGTAGACGATGTGCTCCTTATGAGTAACACTATAACCGAAGGCATTGAATTGCTGCGAAGGGTGTTGTCGACGCTCACTCAGGCAGGATTTTCAATTAATCTCCAAAAGTGTTCCTTCCTTACGACCGAAATTGAATACCTTGGGCGAGTTATAAGTAAAGGTCAGGTTCGACCGAGCCCAAGGAAAGTAGAGGCACTTGTTAACACGACGCCACCTGAAAATGTTAAACAGGTGCGACAGTTACTTGGCCTGGCCGGGTATTTTCGCCGGTATATCAAAGGATATGCGACTAAAACCGCGCCCATCACGCTTCTAACTAGAAAGGGTGTCGCGTTCAACTGGAGTCCTGAATGTGAAGCCATACGACAAGACCTAATAAAACATCTTACTAGCGAACCGGTACTCGCCATTTTTGATCCCGAGCTACCTACTGAGGTCCACACGGATGCGAGCAGTGCGGGCTATGGAGCGGTGCTACTACAGACTCATCCAGATGGTAAGAAGCACGTGGTATCCTATTTTAGTAAAGTTACCCAAGGAGCCGAAAACAAATACCACTCCTACGAGCTCGAGACTCTGGCCGTAGTCAAGGCACTCCAGCATTTTCGACACTACCTCGTGGGGATGCAATTCGTTGTGGTCACAGACTGCAATGCTCTGAAATCAACTGAAAGGAAAAAAGACCTGCTACCTCGTGTCGCTCGGTGGTGGATCTACCTCCAGGACTTCCACTTCAATATCGAGTATCGCAAAGGAGTTCTAATGCAACATGCCGACTACTTGAGCCGGAACCCAGCTAGAGTTAACCAGATTTCCAGACCCCGCAGCTGGGCCCAAATAGCACAGTCAGCCGACCAGGAGAGTCAAGACCTCATCCAGAAACTTCAAGACGGTACTCTTGACACCAACAGGTATGTAGTACAAAATGAACTCCTTTATTACAAGTACTCCACTGTAGGCGAGGAGCCACGACTGCTCTGCTACATCCCGAAAGGTTACCGTCTAAGCCTTTTACGGATATTTCATGACGAGCACGAACATATTGGACACGAGAAGACTCAAGACCTGATTCTGCGACACTTCTGGTTCCCTGGTCTAAGGCAGTTCGTCAGGAAATATATTTCTCATTGCTTAGTGTGCATTTCAAAGAAACGAGTACCTCGGGCACCACTGCAGCACATTACATCATGGGAAAAACCTGCTGAGCCTTTCCACGTTGTGCACGTAGATGCCTTAGGTCCTCTCCCAGAGTCCGAAGGGTATAGGTTCGTACTTATCTTAGTCGACTCATTTTCGAAGTACTCCATGTAACAGCCGATATATCGCCAAGATGTAGGTGAACTCAAACGTGTCATATCGCAGGCTATCTCTTTATTCGGTGTCCCCAAACTAATGGTCACAGACAAAGGGCGGATGTTCGAGTCTAACGAGTTCAAGACCTGGATGGACGGCTTAGGGTGCGAGTTGCATTTCATCACTCCGGAAATGCACCACTCTAATGGCCAAGTCGAGCGGTACGTACGCACTGTCTTAAACATGATACGCATCGAAGTCAATCACAAAAATGCATCATGGTCGGATGTCTTGTGGAAGATGCAGCTCGTTTTGAACATCACGAAGCAGAAGACCACACAGGCATCGCCACTGAACATTCTGATTGGAACGGAAGGGACGACACCCGTCATCCGTAACTTGGTGAGGGACGTGGCTCTCGAGGGAACATCACCTAACCGAGAGGCTGTACGCGAGATAACCAGGGCCAATGTTCGACAACGACTTCTGGACAACCAGTTTAAACAAGACGAGCATGTGAATCGCCACAGACGCCCACCGCGTTTGTTTCATGTTAACGATTTGGTATTTGTGATTAAGTTCTCACAGGTAACCGGGAAACTTGACCCTGGTATGCGTGGGCCGTACAAAGTGGTGAAGACCTTACCGGGCGGCCGCTACGAATTGAAACTTCTGAGCGGAGGCCGTGGGAAGCTCACGCAGGCAGCTGCGCAGCATATGGTTGCTTGGCGCGGCGAATGGTGTCCGGAGTCGTGCGCTGCTTTCTTCGAGAGTGAGTTGAAATAAGAGACAGCTTTGTTCGGGGCTAGCGTTACATTGTTTACCACATATACCCCTCTTGAAACCCCTGTGTTCTTTCTCTTTGACCTGACTAACTGACGACTTCCAAATTTTACTTAAAAGCCGGCACGCGAATATATCCAAATCCTCTCATAACCCTGAACTTAGGCCCCTTTCTGAGTAGTGGTGAGCAATGTTCTGTGGGCTTAGAATAAAGTAGATCTTGTTGCCTGTAGCCTTGTTGCTAGTCGGGCGTGGACGTTGGCAATGTTTTTCAAGCTGTCTAAGTGATGGCGTTTGATCGTCATGCCACTATTGACGCTGATAAACATTGAGTGACCAAGTCGTCCGTGGACGTTGGCAATATTTGTTAAGCCGTCTTGGCGTTGACGTCATCTCGTCAAGTCATCATGGTCATTGGCAAATATTGAGTGACCAAGTCGTCCTTGGCGTTGACGTTAATCGTCAAGTCGCTTTTAAGCGGACGTGTCAGTCATGTTGTCGCTTGTTGCCTGTAGCCTTGTTACTAGGCAGGCTCGGACGTTGGCAATGTCTGTCAAGTCGTTCTACGGTTGACAGATATTGATTGACCAAGTCGTCCCTGGGCATTGGCAGTCACCTGTCAAGGCGTACATGTTCTAATTCCAAAATGTGTGTGCGTATGCGAGTATTATGCAAGGAGCTTAAGATGTGAAGAATGAAAGACTGTCTGAATTAAGTGAATGATATGTGAAAGGAGCGCGAAAGGAGTGTGATATTTCAGGAAACAATCTCTAATGTTCGACTCGTTTCAGACGACGGAGTTGTGGACACCGAAATAGCGCTACCCAACGCACTACCATCGATGCCACTACTGGACTGCGATAGGGAGACTGAACAAGCTGCGATTGCCGGACCCTCATCCAGAACTCCCCTAGTTAATGACCAGGTCGAGGACGACCTATCATCAGGAGAGGCCGTATAAGCGTAACCCCCCACTGATCGATCGTAGCACCTCCGACTTCTATAAAAAGCATCGCGCGCCAGTTTGGCGCCAGTTAGGACCGCCCGAGGTGCCATTGAGCGTAACCAAAGTGTAACCAAGAAAGGTAGACGAAACCAAACCGAACGACCGTAGAGGGTGTGCGTAAAAAATTACAAGGTAACCGAGTGTAACCAAGTTTTTTCTAACGCGGGTAATCGGTTAGGGGGTCTAGTCAGTCTACCCACACTAGGAAAAGTGTAACCAGGTGGTAGGGTAGCTGACTAAACCAATATATTCGGATACCGCCACTCGGACCCACATCGCGCCTTGCGACTTACGGGGTCTTATTGGAGTAAGACCCTTAGTAAGTCGCACCCGGGACCGCTATCCCGGCGGGGACATCATCGCGCAGGATCGCCGGCGTGGTGGGAACACGCGTGGCGCAACCGAGCGAGGTTGCGCGACGTGAAGAACACCGCGCCCAAGGAGTCGTGGCAGGCACCAGCACCACCAAAAAATGGAAACGGAGGAGGAAATAAGAACCCCCCCCACCCCGACGGAAGAAGAAAAGCAGCGGGCGCTGCAGGCTCTGCGAGAAAGTTACGAGGCTGATCTCGTAACGTTCGCCGCCCTCCTTGAAAGAGGGGCGATCTCGCAGGGCCTGCGGCGCTGGACGGCTTCGTATTTCCGAATTATCGAATCCGGCCTCGGAGAAAGGAGCGAGGTGCTCCCGGAAGACGAAGTGACGGAGGAGTGGGTCAACGCCCTCTCCCCCGTGCTCATCGGCCTACAAACAGCCACCCCACCCGCAAACGCGGCGAACACAACCAAGAGGAAGAGGGACAGCCCTGAACAGAGCGCCACACCCGCGCCCAAGAAGCCGACGGAGGTGCGCAGAGGCGACCCGCGCCGCCTAAACCCGACGACGGACACAACTGCAGCGCCAACACCCGCACCGTCGACCTCCACAAGCGCTAGCTACGCGGCGGCCGCAGGCAGGCCCCCCGCCGCCCCAACCACGTCAGCCCCGGCCCAGCAGGCCGCGCCCAAGAAGCCGAAGCCCCCCACGATCGTGGTGGACAGGCTCCCAGAATGGACGCGTCACTTCCAGGCGCTTGCGACCCAGCTCGGCCGACCCCCGCACGGACGTCCGTACGGGAACGGCATAAGATTCACGCCGGAGGACGAGAACGAGTTCCGAGTCATCCAGGCGTACCTGGATAGACTCGGACAGGAGACGGCGCCCTATTACGCCATCGCCCCGCTAAGCCAAACCCCATTGAAGGTAGCGATTCGAGGGCTACCGGCGGACACGAAACCGGAAGAGATTGTGGACAGCCTCCAAAATAAAGGAATTCCAGCCACGTTCGCAAAACACATCCGTGCCAGGGCGGGCAGGCCCGGATGTATCTTCTTCGCGGAGATCGAGCGATCGCAGAAAGCCGCCGCAGATATTTACAAGATAACTGAGCTCCTGATGATGCCTGGAGTGACTATCGAGCCCTGGAGAGGGAAGAAAGGGCCCGCGCAGTGCCACCGATGCCAGGGGTTCAGGCACAGCTCTCACAACTGCCACCGCCAAATGGCGTGTGTCAGGTGTGGGGGCGATCACTTGGCCAGAGAGTGCCCGAGAAACAAGGAGGAGCCGGCCACGTGCGCCAACTGCAAGGGCCCGCACCCCGCCAACAGCGTCGCATGCCCGATTCTTAAGAAAGAAGCCAGGAACAAGAGGGCGGGGCTCGCCCTCCGCAAAACCGGCCCACCCCAGCGGACAGTACATCAACCCACGGTGCAGGAATCGGCACCTGCAACACTGATGGCACCCGCAAACGCGCCCGCGGCGCGCAACTCAGCGCGCACACTCCCATCTTCAGCCCATGAAAAGGGGAAGAAAAAGAAGGCAAAAAAGAAAAAGACGAGCCCCGCTGTGAAAAGCAAACAGGAGAGCAACCCGGAAAGGGAGGCACTGGCCCTCCTCCTGCGCAACTTGACCAACAGCGTATTAAGCGGCAAAATCGATATCACAGGATTACTCCCGCCCAAACCCGCAAATGGATAGAAACAAGGCCACAAACAAGCTGCGCATGGTGCACTGGAACGCTGAGACACTCTCCGGGAAGATGCTCTTGCTGCGCCACTTTATCCAGCAGCAACAACCGGACTTAATGCTGGTCAGCGAGACGCATCTCAGACCCAGCCAGCCCCTCAGCGTTCCAGGGTACCACGTGTACCGTCAAGACCGAGCCACGCCGGACGGACTGCCTTACAGGGGATTGGCAGTCCTGGTAAAGAGGAGAGTGGTCCACCAGACCGTGCCAGAGACCCCACTCACAGCCCTAGACGCACTGGGAATCGACGTCCAGGTGGGCGCGAAGGAGCTGCGTATTTACGCGGTGTATCGGCCGCCATCGAAGTCCACACTGGCGTCCACCGCAGTGGCAGAATTGAGGAGTCTGCTGCATCCCAAGACACCGACTATTCTGGCAGGCGACCTGAATGCCAAGAACAAGGCCTGGCACTGTGCGGCGAACGACACCATGGGCTCCCAGCTATGGGCAGACTCCATCACCTACGACTATGATGTCTCAGGACCACGGGAAGCCACGCGAATCGCGCCAGTCTCCACGCATCGCGACAGCGTCCTAGACATCATAGTCTACCGAGGCCTAGACGAGGAGCCCATGCAGGAAGTGCTGACGGGCCTGCCATCGGACCACAGACCAGTGCTGGTCACAATAAATGAGACTCCCACTGCAGCCCTGCCCCCTCAGCCGAAACGCATCACCGACTGGGAAAAATTCGAGGCTCTGATGTCGGACTTCAAGAGACCGGGAGTATTAACCACGGCACAAGGAGTCGACGAAGCAGCCGCGGAACTAACGGACCGAATCCTAGCAGCCATCAACACAGCTAGCCGAAACAAACCCACCACGGAGAGGCGCCAGCCACTCCCGTTGAAACTGCGCGAACTGCAAGAGGCCAAGCGCGAGGCGAGGAAGAGGTGGCTGAAAACAAGATTCCCGGCGCACAAGACAGCACTGAACAAAGCCACGAACGCCATGAAGACAGCCCTCTTTGAACACTCGGCGGAGGTGTGGGAGGACAGAATCTTGGAGGCACAGGAGGGTGTACCATCGGTGCATCGCCTGTGCAAGAGCATGACCTCCACCACAGACCCCATACGTCCGCTGAGGGGGGCGGATGGCTGTCTCCGCTACAAGGCCAGCGAAAGGGCGGAGATACTGGCAGACAGCCTAGAAAGCCAATTTAAGCCCCATTCCACCAGCGACCCAGCACACTCCAAACTGGTAAAAGAGGCCCTCACGGAGTACTTCACGGCCACAGCGAACGAGGAGGAGGCGCAGCTAGTCTTCAGTCCGAGACAGGTGCACCGGACGTTGACTCAGCTGAACGTGAAGAAAGCCCCGGGAAGAGATGGCGTCCCAAACGCAGCACTGCGCAACCTGCCGCGCAACACCATCATAGCCGTCACGCAGCTGTTTAACGGGATCTTGCGCACGGGCCACTTCCCCACGCCCTGGAAGTGTGGGAAAGTGATCGTCTTACCGAAGCCAGGGAAGGACCTCAGCAAGCCCGACAGCTACCGTCCGATCACACTGCTGCCGACCATCTCGAAGGCGTTCGAAAAAATGCTCCTGTCGAGAATGGCTCCTCACCTGACTCCGAGAGCGGAGCAATTCGGGTTTCGACAGGAGCATTCAACTACACTGCAGCTCACCAGGGTGCTGCACGAGATGGCCCACCAAAGGAACAGGGGGAACTACTCTGTGGCGGTCCTACTCGACATGGAGAAGGCGTTCGACAGGGTGTGGCACGACGGGCTGGTGTACAAACTGTCGACGTCTTCCCTCCCCCGCCGGATAGTCGAGGTCCTGCGCTCATTTCTGAGCGGCAGAACCTTCGAGGTGACAGTGGAAGGAGAACATTCTACCGCCTGACCAATCGCTGCTGGAGTCCCTCAAGGAAGCTGCCTGTCGCCGGCTTGCTACGCGCACTACACCGATGACATCCCGGTGGTCGGCGACACAATGCTGGCACTGTTCGCGGACGACGCAGCCTACATCACGAGTTCTATGAACGCGAAGCACGCGGTGCGGAAGGTGCAGCTCACATTGAACGCTTTGCCCGATTGGCTGAAGAAGTGGCGCTTGAAGGTCAACGTGGGGAAAACTCAAGCGCTGCTGACAGGGCACAGCCTTCTACCACCACCCCCAACCCTCATGGGCGAGAAGCTCGCATGGTCCCCGACGGTAAAGTACCTCGGGGTCACCATCGACCGCGGGCTAACGATGAGCGCGCATGTGAAGGAGACCGCATCCAGGGCTAAGATAGCCAGAAGGAGACTTAGCCGTCTCCTCACATCAAGACTGCCGCTCAGAGCCAAGTTAATGGTGTACAAAGCGTACGTTAGGTCGCGGCTAACGTACGCAGCGCCGGCGTGGTACGGCCTCGCGGCCGAACACGAGAAGAAGAAACTCAGAGCCCAGGAGAACCTGAGCCTGCGAACAGCTGTCGGAGCCATCCGCTACCTAAGAAACTCGACGATATACCGGGACCTGAGCTGGAAGGGAATCGACGAGTTCATCAAAGGAATAGCGGACAGCATGTTCACCCGGGCGGCTCTCTCCTCGTGGGACCACTTGCAGGCCATCGCTCCGCACCACACACGACCGCCAGATGACCCCACCGCGCCTCCTCCGAGGAGGAAGCGCCCTCATCGTTACCCGAGGGATCTACTCTCACCCGGGAAGAGGGAACCAGGGCAACAGAAGAAACCTGAAGACACAGAAGAGGAAGACCAGCCCGCGCCTAAACGCAGGCGGCTCACTGGGCCTCCCCCAACGGGGTCTCACCCGGTGGGCTAGACCGCGAAGGCGGGGCCTGAACCTAGGGACCCTTCCGTAGTTGCGGAAGGCGCAGACTACCACCTTAAGGAGCAGGAGCTTCAGAAGGTTTCCCCACACACTCGTGTGTGAGAAGACAACGACGTTTGGCGGACATTTGCTCGAGAGACGTCGAAGCCTACGGATCGGTAGAGGACTACGTTCCAGGTCACGTGAGCCATTTTTGTTCGATATTTTCCTGTTTTTCTGTTGCATTTTCAAGCGAGGTTATTTTGTTTTTGTTTCTTTTTTTCTGTATTTAAGTGATTGTTAAAATTTAAATTCAAATAAAAAGTGTGATTGTTAGTTTTGTTTTTTTTTAAATTATTACCACTTCTGACCCTAAAACTATATATTAAATCTTGGTCAAATTGTATTGTCGGTGAAAAAAAATCAAAATGGCGGAAAAACAAGATGGCCGCCATACAAAATTTCGTTTTTCCAGAAAATGTCTCGGAGGTAAAAATGATGTAAAGTATATTTGATTTGATTTGATTTGATGTATGAGAGGTGTGATCGAAACGTCAAGCTGAGTATGGAAAATTTGTTCGATCTTGAAAAACTGCTCCGCATCAGGGCGGCACCCTACGGCCTGGCGAAACTATCGCATCTGGACCTTTTTTGTTTTCACAAAACCTATTTTATTCTTGGTCAAATTTAATAACCGGTGAATAAAAATCAAAATGGCGGAAAATCAAGATAGCCGCCGTACAAAATTTCGTTTTTCCAGAAAATGTCTCGGAGGTAAAAATGATGTATGGGAGGTGTGATCGAAACGTCAAGCTGAGTATGGAAAATTTGTTCGATCTTGAAAAACTGCTCCGCATCAGGGAGACACCCTACGGCCTGGCAAAACTATAAAACCTGGAGCAATAATTTTTTCACGAAACCTATTTAAATCTTGGTCAAATCCAATCGCCGGTGAAAAAAAAAACAAAATGGCGAAATAACAAGATGGCCGCCGTACAAAATTTCGTTTTTCCAGAAAATGTCTCGGAGGTAAAAATGATGTATGAGAGGTGTGATCAAAACGTCAAGCTGAGTATGGAAAAACTGTTCGATCTTGAAAAACTGCTCCGCATCAGGCAGACACCCTACGGCCTGGCGAAACTATCGCACCTGGAACTTTTTGTTTTCACGAAATCTATTAAATTCTTAGTCAAATTTAATCGCCGGTGAGAAAAAAACAAAATGGCGAAAAAACAAGATGGCCGCCGTGCAAAATTTCGTTTTTCCAGAAAATGTCTCGGAGGTAAAAATGATGTATGGGAGGTGTGATCGAAACGTCAAGCTGAGTACGGAAAAACTGTTCGATCTTGAAAAACTGCTCCGCATCAGGGAGACACCCTACGGCCTGGTGAAACTATCGCACGTGGAACTTTTTAATTTCCACGATACCTATTTAAATCTTGGTCAAATTTAATTGCCGGTGAATAAAAATCAAAATGGCGGAAAATCAAGATGACCGCCATACAAATTTTTCGTTTTTCCTGAAAATGCCTCGGGGGAAAAAATGATGTATAGGGATGTGATCGGATCGTCATGTTGAGTATTTCAATACTGCTCGATCTTGAAAAACTGCTCCGCATCAGGGAGACACCCTACGGCCTGGCAAAACTATAAAACCTGGAGCAATATTTTTTTCACGAAACCTATTTAAATCTTAGTCAAATCCAATCGCCGGTGAATAAAAAAACAAAATGGCGAAAAAACAAGATGGCCGCCATACAAAATTTCGTTTTTCCAGAAAATGTCTCGGAGGTAAAAATTATGTATGGGAGGTGTTATCGAAACGTCAAGCTGAGTATGGAAAAACTGTTCGATCTTGAAAAACTGCTCCGCATCAGGGAGACACTACTTTTGGTCTCCTTGTCAATCCCGCTAAATCACAGGCGTTGATCGTGGGTAGCAGTAGACTCAGAAGTATGCTTGACTGGAATTCTTTTCCTCCGCTTGTCTACGACGGGATCCCTATTGCCTATTCTGAGAAGGCGAAAAATTTGGGGCTTATAATGGATTGTCATATCTTGGTCTTCTCATATTAATGAGCTGAGCAAGCGTATGCACTTCACGTTTCACTCTCTCAAGCGTCTCCAATTCTTCCTCCCTTTTCACACCAAGATTATGCTGGCGCAATCTCTCCTGCTCCCGATTCTCGACTACGCGGACGTCTGTTACTTGGATGTAACCGAGGAGCTGCTTAACAAACTCGAGCATCTTCAAAATTTGGCGATACGTTTCATCTTCGGCTTACGCAAGTATGACCATATTTCCGAGTTTCGTGCGTCGTTAAAATGGCTCCCTATCCGACTTCGCCGTGATGTGCACATCCTTTCCTTCCTTTACAAAATTCTCTATGATCCTGGTACCCCTTCTTATCTACGGTCCCGCTTCCACCTCCTGCCCCCTCCCTCACGTTCTAGGCGTCCATGTATTACTAAGATGCTGGAGATACCTAGGACCAATACCAATTTTGGCTTTCACTCATTTTCCGTCCGTGCAGCCATGCTCTGGAATAGGCTGCCGAGGGTAGTTCAGGAGAGTTCCTCTTACCTAATTTTTAAGAAGAGAGTCAAAGAGCACTTTTTATCCATAGAATATTCGTAGTCTAAGTATATTGTTATATATATATCCACTTGACAGTCCAGGCGCACTAGCAAATCTAGCCTCAACAGTCCAGGCATTTCGAACTGGCGCGGCGTTCGGTGAGCGATATCGTGGCGTGTTATAAAAAGGCGTGTAACTCAAAAACTACTGTGGCTATAATAAAGAAAATTCAGAAACAGCAAGCGAGACGTGCAATGATTCTAATTAGATAAAAATAAAAAAAGATCACATTATAAAATCTATCTCAAATCCAATTAGAATTGACAGAATCCGCTCATTTTTTCAGTTATCCCAGCCATGCCTGTTAATAGCATGTAAAGTATCATGTTCTAGGAACTGTAATATTTTTTACACTTTTTACTAGTATTCAAATTATATTTTAATGTTATTTAGTTTAAACACAAGACATATAAATATAACACCTGGTCACGACTTATTTGTAACACCGTATTCTTACCAAGATGGCCGCCCTCGCTAAATTTCTGTTTACACTGAGCGTTCCTACCTTTTTAAGTCTATGGTAACTATAGTTACCAATAAAGGGTAAGATTAACATGCACATTTTGTGCATGGAATTAAAGAAAGCCAGAAGAAAAATTAAGATTTATTAAATTAATTAAAACTAATTTATAATTGAATGCTCCTGCTCCTGCTGAACACCTTGTCGATAAGATACATAATACATAAAATGCAAAAACATAGTAATTTTACTAAGGCCCATCGTTTTCCATACAAAATTTTAATTTGGAAAGTCTGTATTTAGTTTCTCTTGAAAAGTTGTAATTTGTAACTTAGTTATAACCAGCCAGTACCCCATACATAAAAACTTTATTTTGCATAATTTTGTGAGTGTCCTGGCATAAAACAACGAACGAATTACCAAGACCAATCTATACAGATTATAGTTAGTTGAAAATAACTCCATTAGTTTTACGGTGACCTAATTTAGATAAGCCGGTCCATCGCTTCGGAGTATGTTGGACGCGTACGTATACACCGATGAGTGTATTTTTGAGCCTTCAGGTCGTCCAACTGCCCGGAGAAGTAGTAATAACAAAAGTCAGCGTCAAAAGTCTTAACCGTCAGTATTAATCAAAAGTCGCCAAAAATCTCAATCGTCAGTATTGTCCTGGTTGGTGGTGGAAGTGCGAGGAGGCTTATGATAGGCTTTAAAGCAATACACGATGCACAGATTTACGTCACACTCCTCGCACTTATATGCAGTCCTAGACGGTCGTTTGTTCTTAGTGCACAGAAAACAACGTGTGGCAGTGGATCCCGTTTTCATCGGAAAATGGTTCGAGGCCACGTACGGTCGCGTTGTTTGGCGTGCCACCAATTGAGTCGTCTGTCTATGTCGAATTAGTTTGGGTTCTGTCGTCAAGTCAATGTTTTTGTGCAACCGTAGCAAGTCTTCAGCCAGCGTCCTCCTAAACTGACGGTGATCAAGTTTGTGTGTGGGATTACTATCGTAAATCACAAAGCAGTTAAAGATTGCTGCATTGTAAAGGCGCCTAAACAGCTTCTTGTACCACACTTTAGTTTTCTGTCTCTCAAGAGCTTGACTGGCAAGATACTGATCTTTGCGGTCGACACCTCCCATTGATTTATTGTAGTCAAGGACGACAGCCGGCTTATGTACTTGCGTACGGTTATACGTAGTCACTGATCCGATTAGAAGGGGATGGTAAGTGGAGATCATACTAACGAGGTTAGAGTCACGCCACAACATCACCGACAGATCGGAACAGTAAGATGCCACTATTTCACCTTATCGCATGTCAGTCTTTTTCATAGTCTTTAAACTTTCGGGAACAAATTCTCGCGATAATCTCAGAGTCCCAAATACGTCAGTCTTTTCCTGTTTAAGGCAACGCGCTAATAATGGAGCATTATAAAAATTATCCATTATTAGCGTGTGTCCCCGGTAAAGTAGTGGTCTCATTAAGTCATAAACAATCTGAGAAGTAGCATTTCGCGGACGAAACGTACTGCTCGATTGGTCGTCATGTCGGTCTTGTTGGGTGTCAGGGTCATTAGCTTGGTCCTGCTGGATGACGCGGTCTTCAGGTCGGTGTGGCTGGCTGTCACTGTTGTCAAGTCGCTCTTGCTGTGTGTCCTGATCCTCAGTCTGTTGCTGGGTGTTGTGGTCGTCAGTTTGTCGCATTTGTCTTTTCCTGTTGGGGCCATCTTTTCCAGTATATACCCTGAACTGCCATAGGTAGCCTGATGACGACTCGCATAGCTCATAGGTTTTTACACCTACTTGAGCGGCCTTGGTTGCTATTTTTTTAGAAATACTAAGTCGCCCATGCCATTTTAGCAAGCTCTCGTCAATAGCCACGTTCTGTTTAGGGTAATACAGTGATGAAAATTTGGCATTAAAATAGTCGATGACAGGTCTTATCTTATTAAGTTTTGTCGTGTCCTCAGTCGAGTCATTGTCTACAAAGTGTAACATCGTTTTTAACAGGAAGTATCTGTTGTAGGACATTATTCGCCCAAAGAAAGGAGTAGTCCCAAACCCGTCATAAGAGAAGTAGGACTCCTCCGTCACTTTGGGGTATAATCCCTGAAGTATAATCAATGCTAAAAACGCTATCACTTCGTCCCGGTCAGTCGGTGTCCAACGCAAAGTCCGTGTATGTTTTTTCGTTTCTCGGTTTTGTTTTAGTTTTGTCAGTTTTTGTTCACCGTATAGGTTTGTTTGTCGTATCAGCATGTCAACAAAATCAGTGTCAATCATTTTATAAAAAATATCAGTCGGAGTCATGTCGTTAGTAACCGTGAATGTCGGTCCTGGCGAACCAGTAAAGACTTCTCGCTTACCAGTAAAAGTCTGTCTGTCACACGTCCAATTAAATTCAAAAAAATCGTTAGTAGGTGCCAAGTCTCTCACACATATGTCATCAGCTTCCTCTTGCGCAAGAAGTAAAGAAATTTGTTCAGTAGTTAGTCCATCATCGTCTGCTGCGCAGTCAGTGGCTGTACGAGTATTACTTTGTGTCGAGAGTGAGATACCCAAGTCAACGTCATTACTGTCGATATCGAGTAAGTCTTCGTCCTCACTATCAAAAAAGTCTGTCATCCAGCTAGTCACAGTCTCGGCAAAGTGATCGTCGTTCATAGCTGAAAAAGTATTTATAATATTAGCACAGATTTTTTATCATTTTCAGGGACTAATTGTATAAGGATATAGTCAAATTAATTAAAAGTGTTTCACCTATTACACTCCTTTTCGACGTACTGGCAGTTGGCGCCGAAAATATAGACGGGCGGACCTCTGCAAAAGAATATAATTTAATGCGAGTTCAAGTACGCTTACACTCCACAATTTTGTATTAACCTGTTACCAGTGATATCTGAGTCGTCGTCACCAGCGGGTGCTACGACGGGAGCAGGCGCAGCGACAATAGATGCGGCAGGTTCGGGTGCCGGTACTGTAAACAAAATATTAATAAATGCGGGTTTAAAGACGATAACTACACTTTTATATGATTATTAATGAGTTTTTTACCCATATAAAATTCGTCGGTGTTCCCGACCACTTCTCCGCCAGCGACGTCGGTGGCTTCGGGGGCTGGATCACAAACAAAGCAATTAAGTGCGGGTTTAAATCTATTGTGTTTAAACTATACAAGTTAATCTCTTTAAATTACCAATAATAATGAAGTCGTCCGTGGCCACAGGCACGGAGACTACCTGGCCAACAGGTGCATTGGAAGTCGAAGCCACAGGCACGGAGACTACCTGGCCAGAAGGTGCATTAGAATTCGAAATAAATTCTATTGCACCGCGTTCTGGCGATGGACGTCTAAAACAAAAGCAAACATATAGACATGACAATAACATAAATAACAATAACGAAGATTACTTACTGCGTGCGGCGCTTTCGTGGAGGCGCATCAGGCAATAATATGCGATCTAATTGCGCCTGCCGCTTTCTGTCTATAAACTCCTGTTGGATATCTACTGGCAGTTTAGTCATACGTTTTTTCGTAATTTGTCTCTGTGCCCTCACTTCAGCTATAACATCTCTGAAAAAAAGCAGTCACTGTTTAGAACTGAAGATAAAAGAACGCTAGTTATAAATTGAATTTGTGTGCAATAATACTTACTCTACATTGTCAACTTCGGTTCCTCTGTGTGCACGCCCACCTCTTCCCTGTCCACGTCCTCGACCTCTACCTCTTTGAACACTGAAACGTAAAACAGCATATTATTATGTTATACATACTTTATAATCACGAAAACAGAAATAAATAATATTTACCTTTGACGACTTGCCGATTCGCGACTTGTCGGACTCAAGTCGCGACCTTTTTTGTTTGGTAATCTAAAATAAATACTTAGTAATTAGTACCTTTAATCAAAACATTATGCTTGCACAGTATTACAAAAATGTCATACAAGAAAACCGCAAAATTAACCACTAGGATTTGGATTAGTATGAAAGTTAGTATTGTAGCATTTGATTATTAAATTAATTAATAAACCACACAAAAATCATGTCACACGAACACTTAAAAAATTACACCAAAACGTGCTCCAAATACAAACACCAAAGTAACTGTAAGCTCAAACAAAAAATAAGCGCGTTCAAGCAGCCATAGAAAGATAATCGCTCCGTTTGTACGAACCCTTAAACCCAGATAAGTCGATGGTAGGTTTAGTTACCATGATAAAAGTTGACCAAATTTGGTGTACCCTGTAATCTAAATCCTGGGCATCTGCTGAAATAATTGTTTATTTAGGTAAATAATTTGTTTCCACGAGTAACTAATAAGTAACCGTGATGTATTTAAAACATTTTAAAATATAATGCGTCGTGTAATATTCTGTAATTTGCCTCCATTTTTGTCTCAGGAGACGTTTTTTTGATACGATATTTTTCTCTTAATGATTTTGGAACAAAATCATGGCTTAAATGTTCAGGTTTTTGTAGAAAACGGTAGAGGATATATTCAAGGTGTATGCTAATCAATAAAAATAATATATTTTATATACTTACGGCATATTTCTTGTTTAAAACACTCACTCGCAAACACAGTAGTTGACAGTAGACTCGACCAACACTCGTCTGACTTTGAAAGTTGTTTTTTTAATGTTATCAACTCATAGGGAAGAGATGCAAATACCACCTAGTAAGGTTTTTTATAGTACACAATACTAGTATAATTTTATAATCTATACTAGCTTGTAAAACTAGTTAATCCGTAAAATTGGTCACCCTAACGGAACCCCGACAATTGGTAAGTATAGCTACCACCGACTGCTGAGGTGAATTTGGAATCGGTAGCTATAATTACCAACGACTGTAGAGTGGATATAATAGGTATGTATGTAGGTATAGTATATTTTATATGTGTATATATTTATAGAGGCTTAGGCATATGTTTGTGTATATATATTTTTTTAAACGGTTTTATATGTAGATATAATTATTATAATGTATTTAATATATTGCACCTCTTTTTATTCTTCCGCAGTTACTCTAATACTACCTCTGGGTTGGCTGGAAGAGATCTCTCTTAGAGATAAGTCCACCCTTGTAAACGTCCATTTCTTGTTTGTGATGTAACTAGTTGTTAAGTGCAATAAAGTATATTAAAGACACCCTACGACCTGGTGAAACTATCGCACGTGGAACTTTTTGGTTTTCACGATACCTATTCAAATCTTGGTCAAATTCTATCACCGGTGACATGCTCCGCATCAGGGAGATACCCTACGGCCTGGCAAAACTATAAAACCTGGAGCAACTTTTATTTCGCATAACATATTTCTATCGCCGGTGACATGTGTGCTGTCAACTTTTGCTGGGGTTTTTTAATTTCTGCCTAAAATTCTTGTGAACCTATTCCATAAATTTTAAGCCTGTCGTTTACCCGTCAGCTGATAATAAAATGACAGGTATAACTTCATATAAACTTAGATAGTGTGTACTGGAATCAGCACCAATAACACACGTTACTCTTGCATATTTAGTAACTAGGTAGGTAATAGAAATATTTTATAAAAAAGCTAATAGATGACTTTCCAGGCTAGGTTCTCAAAAAAAAAATACAGATGGCGCTGTCCAGATTTAACATGATAAATACCTATTTTCTCATTGCTCGGGTAAATAAATATTATTTAAATGTAATGGCAAGGGTATATAGGCATATTTATACGATCGCACATCTGTACAGCGCCATCTATTTTTTTTGGGGACGTAGCCTGGAAAGTCCCTCATTGGTACCTATAGATTTTGTAATTATATTTTCTTGCATTTAGACCAATAAAGACCACCAAAGGATGTTTGATGTGAAAATCTGGTCCCAAGAGGTCAAAAATTAAATGTAACTAACAATTTTGATACCACAAAAAACATTGATTGTGAGATCCTATCAGTTGAAGTGGTGCTAAACGACGTGATTACTATTTTTATTTATCAAAATAATTTTAAAAAGAAACAATTTTATTAAAAACATAATGAAAGATATATTTTTAGAAATAATTTGTTTTATTATATTATTCATACTCATACAAAATATTCCTACATTTAAATAAATAGTTCAAATAAAACAGCAACTTAACCATATACTCTCGGCCTATGTGGTCCAGTGGCTAACATTCCGGAGGTCCCAGGTTCAAGTCCCGGTGGGGACAAAACACAAAAATTTCTTTGTGATCCCTGATTCAGTTAGGACATTGCTGGCTGATCCAACGACATTGGCGGCTCAGCAATAACCCTGGTTGATGAGGTTGGTCATCCACTTCACAACCTACATGATAGAAGAAGAACAAGTACCTATTTATGATTTTTGAACAGACTTAATATGGTAACATATTAGTAAGTAGGTAGAGAATAAACTTAACAATAACATTAAAATATACAAAGGTTTTTTATCTATTTAATGATTTAATAATATAAATTATAATTATAAAGTGATATAAACTCATAGTTTACCAACATCTATGAACAAAAAAAAAAACCCCGACAAAACAAAAGTACTCAATTATTATGAAAAAAAGTGAAAAAAATTAAAAACCCTATAAAAAGCAAAAAATAACTTATCCCACATACCTATGCTTGCAAGCAAACTGAACGTGTAACATTCCTATCACATAACAAACATCTCTGATGACCTCGAAGACCTGAACCGATTTCTACCAAACATAGCTAAGAACACTCTCGACTAATATAACTTACAAACAAAAAAAAAACATATTAAAATTGGATCATCCGTTTGGGAGCTACGTTGCCACAGATAGACACATACACACACTTCAAACTTATAACACCCCGTTGTTTTTGCATTGGGGGTTAATAAATATATACATTGCAACAACACACCTAACACAGCTTTTATGTTCACTAGATATTAATGCTTTTGAGGTGAGCTCATCCTGCAAACAACGCATACATGGGCATCCATCAGGCATCTGAAAGCAAACACGAATGTTTTTAATAGTATATTGCACAATATGCCCGATTGTATCAATATTATTTAATGTGTAGAAATGGAACTGAAACATTGGCAACAATAAATTAAAATTAGAACAATGTTTTAATCATAATTAAGGATTGCCTTATAACAATTATGATTGAAACACATTTTTTTTCATGTACAACATAAATTAAAATACTTAATACTTTAATACCTATCTCGGAGATTGTTTTTCTATATAATACCACTCTTCACTTCTTTCCATAAGCCCATGGCCTGTGATTTTATCTTCGTGACTGCTTTCCCAAAGATATTCCACAACTTATACAGACATAATTGTTTGTAACTGTCCGATTGGAACATTCTTCAGGAAACTTGTTATTGTTGCTTACATCTCTTAGTATGAGTATAAGTTAGTATGACAAAGTCGATCAGCATTCACACCTATAAATAAATAACTATATAATAACAGTGTCATATATAATAACAGTGTCATATATAATAACAATGTCATTTGATTGTATGTTACTTACATTGCAATTTATCAACGAACATTATCCACAAACTTTTTATCATATCGGCTCTATCCAAAACACACAATGGCTCTGGAAGTTTTTACAGTAGAATATCGACGCTCTCGCACGATGAACTTGTAAGCTACAAATTCTAACAAAGTAGCACAGGAAATTATCTTTTTTTTTTGTTTTGGTTTTCCCCGAAGGGTAAGGCAAAGGGAACTATGCCCATACAGCCATGTCTTACGTATTTTTTTTCTTGATGATTAATGAAATGATAAAAGGTGATGATCATGAAACCTAAGCCCCCACCCTCGGAGTAGACTCCCACTCCGAACCCCAAACGAATTAACTCAAAAGTCCGCATAAACTTTCGAGTTATGGAGCGGCTTCTTGGCACGAAGCGAAAATAGGCAGATACACTTTGTTCATTGAATACTCCGATATAATAACACTCGCGAATGTCTTCCGACTAACTTAATGCGATCATTAACCACAAAACACCACTTCGTATTAATTATTTAGATTATTCAATGAAGAAAGCAACTGTCCCGTTCCCGTTTCCCGCCAAAAAGCAGGAAATTATCAAGAGAACTTCTCGGCAACGAGACCACAGAACGAGACCATAAGACCATTATGTTTAGTTTTTTTTGGTTATTTTGTACATAGGATAGGCAAAGGAAACATAACCCATACAGCCAAATACTATACTAGGTACGTTAAATTCGTTAAAATCAATAAACGTATTTTTCTACTCCTCTACTTTAATCTGGCATTTAAATAACCAAAAAGTCTAATATAAGTACATACATAATTAAACTCTTTGAAAAAGTCTACGCTCTATGGCCTATAAAAGCATTGTTTACAAAGTGTAACTGTACTATAATGTCGCCAAAAAAGCATTGTTGTTGTTTTTTTTTTTTGACCTGGAAACTGGCACCTTTACTTTGTTTGGTGCCATAGATATACTATAAAAAAAAAGTATACATTTGCCGCCATTTTCCCGCGCGTTGGAAAATAAATTGGAAAATTTTTGTGTTTCGTTTCAAAACACTAAAAAGTATAAAATAAAAAGGAAAAATGACGTCGTCGTAGAAAAAGTATTGTATGCAACGTTGTATAACTAGGTCAAAAAATGCTCGTGGCGTCTCTTATTGCGATGTTCGCCAAGGCTCACATCGCAACTCACGCCACTCGCATTTTTTGACCCTTCTTATACAACTGTTGCATAAAATACTATTTCATATTTTCAAATCGGTTGGCAATGGAATCCACAGGTTACGCAAATGTATTATTATGTCATAATTATAGCCTCATCTTTTTTTCTTTTTGGAAATTTTTGGCCTGGTTACATAGACCTTTAGGTTTGTGATATGAATTAACTCAAAAGTCCGCATAAATTTTCGAGTTATGAAGCGGCTTTTTGGGACGAAGTGAAAATAGATAGTACCACTTTGTTTACTGAATGTTTATTTATACTTTATATTTATATATTTTTCCGATACGATAACACTTAAGTGAATGTTTTTCGATTACTTCTTCATTTCGTATTAAATATAAATAGATTATTCAATGAAGAAAACAACTTTCCCGCCAAAAAACAATGGAAAAATTAATGAAACTACTCAATCTTCATTGCTTATTTAAAAAAGTTAAATTGTACTGAAGTAACAAAAAGCAATTAGATTTTATATTGCTTATTTATTAATTCCATCGACATCTATGCGACCGAATGAAGAAAAAAGTACCTCAATATTTTTCGATATTGGCTGTTTGAATCTGCTTTGCCAGAATTTCTTTGTCTCATGGAAAAAAAAAGTAAACTCAGTACCCAAACCGTTGGCGCGAAAAAGTGACAAGCGTTTTTTCACTTGTATTTCAAGATTTCCAAAGGTAAGTCGATTTTGTTATTGATAATTTAACAATTATTTATAAATATTTTTAGGTATATAATCTTTAAAATCGTAAAATAGTTAGCCATATAAACATAATTATTATAATTGTAAGATCTTTAACTATCTGTACTGATTTTCTCTTTTTCACATAATGAAAGTGAAACATTAAAAGGCAAGTACCTACCTACTTAAAGCTATAATTCTTATTTTATTGTCTATTAGATAAACACAAATAGTACAGAAGTGGTTTGTTTATAGATGAAGCGTTCAAGCGTCGAAATTCCATCGTGCTCTACAATGCGTCGCCGTCGCGTCGACGACGAGCCTGCTGCAACCTGCATCGGTGCCGGTAAGTATTTAGATTTTAACGAGCTTAATTCCAGTTTACCAAACGATCGATTGATTTTATGATGATAAAATAGCTGCTTTACATCAGTCATGGAAAAAACTTTACTTAATAACAGGCAATAGGTACCTACCTACTTAAATCAATTGCATTGCCCCTACTTATGCTGTGTGACTAGAATAGGCGATAGTTAATTACTATTAATATTTTTTTAGATTATATAAGTATGTTGGTAGGTATATGAAATAAGTTAATTAACCTATGATAAATTTAGATGAGATCATAACACTATAGATAATAATAATAAGATTGTATCCTTTTTGAATTATAACAATCCGAGTGTGATTCTGGTTTGACAGCAACCCATGTTGTAGCACAACAGTAACATCACTCATTATGAGATGATCTGTAATAAGTAGATCTGTAACAAATTACCTATAATACACACAAAAGTTAACCTATGACCGTAGTATTATTACTTATTCTATGCTATACTAATACCAGTCACTCTCTTAATATTCTGTGTGAAAAGTTAAACCTTTCTCTAAAATCGTGAAAAAGCCAACTAAATAATTATGTCTGTTTTATGTGTAGAAGAAGTAGCGTATTTTATCAAAAATGACAAGTTACTACAGATGGTTAAATACAACTATAACCAATCTTATAATAATATTATAAGATATTAACTATCTAACTAAGAATTATAGAAATAAGTAGTAACTAGGTAACAAAATTATTATAAAGTTACCTACTTAATTATATAATACAGCTATTTATAATAACAAAATTATATCAAACAAGTTATTAAGTAAGTATATAGATATCGAAGCTTTGAAGTATTTAGTTTATCTAAAAAAAAAGTTTGAATGCTATAATAACATTTGTCTACAATAAACTTATTTAAATTACTGTTAAAGGGTGTATGTAGGTTTGTCTATATTTTGAATATGGTTAGGGATATGGTTATATATCTTGATGACCATGTGGTGGGGACTGAAGGAAACTAATCTAATTCAACCGACTTCAAAAAAAAAGGTTATTAATTTGATCCATATGTATATCGTAATGTGTGTTAAATTTTCCATATACATGCCTGTATGTTTGTCCATGCATTTCGTAAAAACTACAAATCGTATTGCAATGCTTTTTTATTAAGTATCGTCCAACATAGAAAAGAATGCAAGTTTCATCAAAATTGGTTTAGAAATTTCCAACTTATGGTTGAAAAACAGTTAAAAATTAGGAACTTTGTGTTTCGACTATACTAATAGAAGCTTAGAGCTTAAGTAAGTATGGATACTAATGGTTTGAAAGTAAATTAAAGAAAATTGGAAAACGGTTAAGGGTGTGTCGGACACTATTAATATTATTAGGGACACTCGAGTTTATACAAATAAAAAGTAATTTCAAAATTTAGATTCTAATGTATTCAACTAAATATTATTTCTTACTTTTTATTTGACAGATTTTGAAGTCCGTTTTATTTTTTTTTATTACTTTTTGTGACAGCTATAAAGTAACAACTTTATAATTATTTTGTTTATTACTTTACATCTATCTAAAGATATGGAAAACGCCGAATACAATGAGTGTCTAAAAAATACGATACCTCCACAACCCTGATACAGTAAAAATATAATATAGGTAGGTATATATACTATGTTATACTATATTTTATGTGTATATGTACCTAAGGTTCCGTCCACAGAAAATGTTAGTAAAGGAAAAATCTGTGTATGTAAGTATGTATACGTATCATACGTAGATACACATCTAACGCATAAGTACGAGCGAGACAGACCATTCTAACGTAGTATTATTCTTTATTTGATGCCTATAGCTTAAGTGAATATCTAGATACTTGAATTTCGCCATCAGAGTTTTCTTTTACTAACCTTTTCTGTGGACGGAACCTTCGGTGCGCGAGTCCAAATCGCACTTGCCTAGTTTTTTTTTTTTTAATTTTTGACAAATATACATACCTACTTCACCTGTATTAGTCTGAAATAATCCCACGCTATGATGCAACAAGATCAAAAGAAGAACAAAAACTGATATTACGTTTTCCTGTTATTTTATATTTAATTTTCGAAATATTCCGTCAATAGAGTGCTGCATTGCGTACATACATAATATCTCGCCTATTTTCCATTGGGGTAGGCAGAGAACAGACTGTATAATCCTTTATTTAAGTAAAGTGCAGTGTAGTAAATCGACATGTCTTCTAAATATTTTATAACGAGGGTTTGCGTTGCGTTACATCAATTGAGTTGAATGTTTGTATACCGGTACGTCACCCTCTCGATGTCATTGGTCTTAAAGTCATTTTATTAGGTAGGTACCTGAATTAAATATTTATGTTACAATGATGTAATTAATTAATTGCTTGATATTTTATTAAAACTGTCAAAAGGTTACTTTGAATATTTATTATACTTTGAATAACTTTGAATGATAAAATAGTGTGTTAAGGGATTGTTGTAAAAGAAAATGTAGTGAAGAGAATTGACAAAAGGACGCTTAGATAGGTTGGACAAGGCCAAGATTTATTATACGGATGTAAGTGGTAAAATCCGAAGTGGATGGCCTAGGTGGTACATACCTCGATTAATTTCAGGATGTTTAAAGAAAAGCCACGGTCAAGAGTACTGGGAACCGGCGAGCATGCATAAATGAGTGTACTTTGATAAGAGTGGTGTAACGAAGCATTTCGGACCAACGAGCCTTGTAGCGACATCTTGTGGTTTCTGACGATATAACGTTGTTTTTATATTTTACCCGCAGGAAATCACAGATGGCGCTGCAGGGTTATCGATGGGCCCGAATATTTTTAATTATTTTATTTTCTTCAAAATTTGGTATATTAAAATTATCTGCAACATTTATTTTTGATATATTATAATTATATTGTTTAAATTTTGGGATCAAACAAGTCGGTCGATTATTGTCGTTGATTCGGCGAATTTATGGTTTGGTAGATTTTTTCTAGTTTGGCAACTTTGTTCGTGGTTCTTGTGTCAGACTGACAGCTGGCTGAGCTGAGACAGGTTTTGGAAAGTGGGGTCGTCGCGAGAGCGCCGGAGACTCCATTGCCGAAACCCGAATGTGGGCAAATTAAAGCCCCAATGTATCGGCGGCATCAAGAGCCGATGTCTTGATTAATAGAAATAGCTTAACCGAGATGGTGAGTCCTCGCAATTCTTCGTGCATATTTTTGCACCAACTTTGTGATAACCTCGAGGTCCTTGTTTTCAGCAATATCACTGAAATCCCATCGCCTAAGGTCCAGTGGGTGGGTTTAGGTTTCATCCGAGCGATGCCCAACTATCCCGGATGAACCTGTAAGTTATTTTCTTTGTTTTACACTCGTGAGTTGCCTTGCCACGCTGTCAGCTGAACCACATGCTAATCATTGCCATTCCTTGTTGCAGATGGGGTTTTTTTCTTTATGTTTTTAACGTTTATAAAGTTTTTGAGTTTTAATTGTTTTAACGTCTTTAAAGTTTTGTTTAATTTTCTGACGTTTTTAAGTTCTATGAAGAAGTTTATGATTGGATCAGACTATTTCAACAAATTTTGTGAATGAAGATTCCTACTGTTTTCTTCTGCATTTGAGAGTTATTTCAAGCTTCATTTCGGCGGAGCTCCACTCCGGATAAGGCTCGGTGAAGGACTGCGAGGTTGACCGGTGGACGTGCAGCCCGCCAGCTGCGTAACAGTTGGCCCGCTGCGCCGCCATCGTCCAGCACGCCCTGGCCTGAGCCGGCCTCAACGCATCACCTGTATGGTATTCCGGAACGCCTCAGGTAGGCCTGATAGTCGGAGGTCCTCGAGTAAGTGAGGTGCCTACAGGTGTACGGACAGTGTTTTAAACATAGTGATATCCCATGGTTGTTACGGAGTGACAATTAACCTGACGGACCAAAGCGCGACCTGTCTCCCTCCATAGGGTTTTTACCTGCCCATGGTTGTACTTTAATAACTATAATTGTAAAATATACATTGTACAAATTCAAGGGAGTTTTCTTTGTCTCATGCTCACCGGTCTATAACATCTAGCTGTGCCCTTCAGGTAAACACCACTTTATAAATTTTCTGAAACATATCGGTATTACCATAACACCCATTTCCTATTACACCTCACTTTACATATGGTAGCAAAAGATTTTTGTTTCAGTGGTAGAAGCGAAAGTGACGTGTCAGGATCGTAGTAAGTGGAATTGCGTGGCCGATCCCAACGGAAAATAGGCGTAATCTTAAGTATGTGTTTTTTCGAGAAAGTTGCTTAGCCATTTTCTATATTGTAAAGTCGGCGCCTCGTATTTTTTTTACTTCAGCCACAGCTACGATGGCAATGTTGTCGACTTGATTCATCGACCTTTGATGTTCAACCACAATGTGTGCTCTACATGACCGTCGCGACTGAAATGATTATCGGCGGCGGCTTTGTGCGGCACGAGCTGGCGGCACTGTGTGAAAGTGCTTAAACGAATGCCATTTTAACTACTTATTAAAAAAATCACCTACCTAGGTTTATTGATCCGACTGAAATTTTATATATATGCGTAGTTTTTTTTATATTAGGTAGGTAACTTAGTTCTCATATAATAATTATTGCATTCCCTATAATAATATCGGTGAATAATTGTTTTATTAAAAAATAGATTGTTGGAGAATGATAATATTGATAATTGATATTTTAATTTAAGTACTTATGTAGGGTAAACTGCCTAATTATAGAACCTTAAATGATTGGTACGGTCTAATCATTTTTCAAAATCAATCCGAATATATCAAAATGCAAGGAATATATCAAAATGTTCTTTTTTTTTCTTAATAGTCAGTAGGGGTGTCAATAATAGGGTGTATTACCTATTAAATAAATTAATATCTAAAATTTACTGAATCCTTAGGTCTAACACACCAAGGCTCCGATATGTATGAAGGTAATAATTCGCAATGTACGGTTATCTCAGCATGCGCTTCAATTTATTCTGTGTTCCATAATCGCGCATCTTTCACTACTGCCGAAATTGATAAAATTTTAAAAATGGGGGAAACACTTTACATGCAGTTAAAATATCTACTTCAGAGGGGTGTCAGTTATTTTATGCCAGATGAATTACCCAATGAGCTTCGCGTCGGGGATAACGTCGCACATATAGTTAGTATGGAGGACAACTGGATCATTTCTAATACGTATCCTACAACTCCCGCGAATAAAGACATAGGTTTATTAACGTTAATGAATATACTGGACAATAGAGTGTTTTTTAATACTAATGACTATACTGTAGATTCGCAATTCGCTTATAATGTGAACAATTCAAATCACAACGACAGTACTGATAGCATATTGTTTACGGGTCAGGGTTATACTTTTAGTTTTTGGCGGTTTAATGGTGAATATTATTTCTTTAACAGCCATGCAGTTAACAGCAACAACATTAATATAGGAACGGGTAAGCCAGAGGATGGTCCTTACGTAGCACGTTTATTTAAATGTAATTCAACCGAAGCGCTAGCCAAACTTTTGCTCGCGAATGAAGTTTACGACGGATCCGAATACTCATTGACCTGATTAAGAGTATTAAATGACGACCTTATATGGAAAAACGAAACGCAGGTTAGTTCCGAAACGTCACAATCCATTTTAGTAGATTTAATATCATCACCATTACTGAATGAGAATCAAACTTTAGATTCGATTTTGATGAACTATCAATCAACCCTGGCCCCGCTTAAAACCTCTGTGCAAAATTTTGATATTAGTAAATTGGAAGTTGATTCAAATCCGGTAGATGTATATGACACTACAAGTGATATAAAACTGACAATTTTAAAACCAGTTGTCCTATTAGAAAGAATCAGTAATCAAGACGAAAGCCAATGCGTTAAAAATAAAGGTGGCCGACCCAAAAAACAGAAACGCGGACCGAAACCAAGTAAAGAAAACGCGCATCGCGAAGCTGTCAGGAAATACACAACGAAAAACCCCGCTGTTAATCGCAAGGCAGTTCAACAGATTAGAAGATTTAATTGACAAGGTGTTCCAGATTTCGATTTGCAATTAAAATTAGACTGTGTTTGTGTAATCACGCGTAATCTTAGTTTCGCGGATGGCTTAGTAAATGGCACCAAAGTAGGGCCTGCATGTTTAGGGCCTGCAAAACTCTGAAAGTATTCTAATGAAACTGTCCCGTACGTAACTAGCCATGAACGCATTCGCCGCTAGCGTGATGCCCATAAATTTGACCTGGATGACGGTGTTATGGGAGCCTGATATTACGTACTTAATCATAAAATAAAGCATGATACACAAGGAGACGAGATGCATTGTAAAGTACATTTCTTTATAAACTATTATTGTAGGTAATCGACTACATTTTTGGCCAAAACTCGTACAGCAAAGTGACTCTGCCCAACTCAGTAGCGCAATAAGTGTGATATTAGATATGTGTGATTACTTATGGCTCTGTCTGGCCCATTAGGGATAAAGGCGTGTTTTATGTATGTTCACATCTTCTTCTTCTATCGTGTGGGTTGTAAGGTGGATAACCAACCTCGTCAATCCCGGTGCGAGGGTTATTATTGAGCCGCCAAAGGCCCTGACATGGCTCATGTAACGACTACTTACTTACATCAGTAAGCAGTAACCGGGATCAAAGCCCATTGTTTGTTTAACTATTGTGTCTGGAAACCTCGGTCTTACAAGGAAGAAACAAAACAGTTTAAAAAATATTTATTAGTATGGCCATCACTGGCACATTTACCCTTTACTAGGGCAGGCAGAAATAAAAGAGGTGGTAGCTGTTCACTCAAAAGTTAAATACCTTGAACAGCTGATTGCTACGTAGTGTTGTGCAAATTTGAATTTATTACATGAAGACCTGGAATTCAATTGCTCATAACTAATGCAAATATGAACTTAGGCAGCCAATACTCTCGCATGTGATTTGTAGATAGTGACAGAGAAGGCACACTTCGGGTTGATACCCCCGTTCCGTTACACCATGTATATATTCTATCAGCGACACCTGTAAATTGCGCAGATCGCACAATATCCTTACCGACTTCGGCTTACGTCGGACGTCCGTCACTCCCGCGACATAAAGACAAAGTTCGTGTACAATTAGAAAAAGTATCCAGACAAATAAGGTTGGCAATTCCACGGTATAAAAATAATAAGAAAACCATTAAAACTGCGTCGAAGATGTCTCGGCAATATACTTTGAGGTGGAACAACCACCAGCCGAACTTCATTTCGATGTTCACAACGCTGCTGAACACGCAAACATTAGTTGATGTCACCCTCGCGGACGAGGGGAAACATCTACAGGCCCACAAAGTAGTATTGTCTGCATGCAGCACTTATTTTCAGGCACTGTTTATGTACAACCCGTCTCGGCATCCGATCGTGATCCTGAAAGATGTCACTTTCGCAGATCTGCGAACAATGGCCGATTTTATGTATTACGGCGAAGTTAATGTCACAAAGGAACAGCTCCCACAGGTGCTGGATACAGCGAAAACTCTAAAGATAAAGGGTCTGACGGAGATGCCGGACTCGACACTGCTAACGCGGTCACAGGGCACGTCCGCTGACTTCCCTACCGACTCCGTTATCTCGCAGCGACACGCTGCCTCGCCAAGCATTTTGCCGAGGCGGAAACGGGGGCGAAGGAGGAGTTCGGCAGGCTCGGGGCAGATGGTGGAGGAAGAGGGCCGCGAGGAGTCCGGCCCATCGGTGAATGTGGTGCGCGGCGACGCGATCACGTGGAGCTCGGTGCCGCAGCGGCGCAGCCGGGAGTATCACGACGACAGGGCCGTCGACGGTTCCCAACAAACATCCGAAGCACAAAATACTTGGAACAATTGGGAATGGGGGGTAACACAGGAATGGCTCAAGGAGGACAGTGGAGTATGATGGATCATACGTACCCGCGGTACTCGAATGCGTGCTTGGGTAGCACCGGTCTGCAGGGCGAGGCGATGTACATTTATTTATTTATTTTTTACAGTTTATTCGTTTTTTTTATATGAACAACATGAGCCAGTACATGAACGCGGGGCTGAGCGAGTACGGGCAGGCGCTCGGCGTTGGTGGCGTGGGCGGAGTGGGCGGCGTGGCAGGCCCCTCGCCAGGACCCAGCTGCGTGGCGGACGCTGCCGCCGCACCCGAGCAGCCGCCGCAGCAGCAGAAGCGCCGCCGCGCCACCAACCCACGGTCCGAGGAAAACTTCTAGCGCTCTCTCGAGGCCGTGCGCTTCGGCGGCATAGGCTTTTGCAAGGCCGCGCGCCTTTTCGGCGTCAACAACCACACTCTATGGCTCGAATACAAAAAGAAGGGCTACCCCAACAACCGGCCGAGCATCAAGAGCCGCAACAAACGAGAGCGCACGACGCCGCCGCCGCCGAGGGACCTCGTCAAGGATGACGTACCGCAACAGGAGCAGCAGATGGCGCTCATCTGCCCACCGCACCCCGTGCCCGTAAGCTATATTGACTCCCGGCCCGTCGACTTCCCGCTGCAGGGCATGGCCCACAACTCGCCCCTCAACATCCTCAGGTTGGCAATTCCACGGTATAAATATAATAAGAAAACCATTAAAACTGTGTCGAAGATGTCTCAGCAATATAGTTTGAGGTGGAATAACCACCAGCCGAACTTCATCTCGATGTGGACAACGCTGCTGAACACGCAAACATTAGTTGATGTCACCCTCGCGGACGAGGGGAAACATCTCCAGGCCCACAAAGTAGTATTGTCTGCATGCAGCACTTATTTTCAAGCACTGTTACGAAGCATTTCGGACCAGACGAGCCTTGTAGCGACATCTAGTGATTTTTGACGTTTACAACGTAATTTTATGACATCACAGATGGCGCTGCAGGGTTATCGATGGGCCCGAACATTTGAATAATTAATTTTCTATTTTTTCTAAATTATTTATTATAGGTCTGAATACAGATTTCAAAGCTTTTTCATTTTCGGTTTCAATGTTGTAATATGGTGTTATACGTTGTAATATGTTGGCTCGCAGGTTCGCACGATGTAGTTCTCAAGTAAAAGTAACGCTTTTCAAGGCGTATTGTCAGAGCTTCTACACGTGCAGCCTGTGGGCTGACTGTACGCGACGGGCATACGGCGACCTGCGCGTCCAATACAACAACGCGTTCAGGGTCCTGATGGGGCTGCCGCGGCGTTGTAGTGCGTCGGGAATGTTCGCGGTAGCGCATATTGTCGGCTTTGCAGCCATTATTAGAAAGCGATGCGCTTCCTTTCTAGCGAGGGCGCGCGACAGCCCTAACGGCATCTTGAGGGCGTTGGTGGACCGGTGGGACTCGCCTTTTCTTAAGGTGTGGATAGGCCGCCATACCGCATAGGACCACTTCGTTTTTATTTATTGATTTTTATTTATTGATTTTTAATTTTTAATTGTTTATTTTGTAATTTGAATTTGACTTTTACTATTTTAATTGTTTGTGGTATATTTTTTTTTAATGTATGGATTTTTAAATCTGAAATAAACGATATATTATTATTAATGTTTCGCAATTTCTTAACCTTTTTTTTAACAGCTTCTGCTGCATTGACTATTTGGCGTTTTAAACAAGCTTCCATTATGAAAATAAGTTTGTGCTTCTGCTAAATCTTTAGGCAAAATAACCCGATTTACCAAGTAACATCACATTATATATCAGAAAAATGATATGATCAATAAAAAAATACGAAACTGTCAAATTTATTTCTATAACATCCTTCATTTTTCTGACAATCTTTATTGATCACCAAATAACTATATGGTTCACTCCATATTTTAGAACACATTTCACGGAACTCTTTCCAGGACATATCTGTGTTAACGTGTTCATCATAAACGTGTTTCATATTTATTTCATCTTGCTTAAACAGAATAATCAAATTAGCATTGGCTCGTACTAGTTGTTTTGGAACCTTACTGTAAGTTTGATTTAAATAAAACGAATCTATGTTTCGATGCCTACCCATCGCAAAATAATCTCGCATGTTATTCTGATTTTCACACGCTACGACATCAAATATAATTATTGAATTTGGTTTAGCATCCTGGGGGCTGAGAACTTCTTCACTATCCTTATATTTTGAAAATGAGACACTGGGCACCATGTCTAGGACTTTTTCCAAAAATATGTATTTTGGTTGATCTAATGTTTTTGAATACACGTAAACATTTTTAAATTGCAACCCATCCTTATGCAAAAGAAGACCAATAACAAGATTTGTTTTCCCGCAATTAGAAGGTCCGCACACTATACACCTGATTGTATTAGGTAATAGTTTACCATGACGGATATTTTTGTTTTGCGTGTCTAAACAAAAAGTGTCAATTTGCAACGAATCCGGTTGTTTAATAAACTTCATAGTGGCAATGAATGTCACCTAATATAGCTAAAATTATAATGATTAAAAGAGTCATATAATTTTATTATTTTATATTATTTTATATTGGTGCCGATTCCGGAAGGCAAACTTAAATTTAAATTAGCTAAGATTACGGTTTAAATGTCAAAAACTGGATTTGCATTCTGGCGGCACATTTTAGTTGACGCCTAATCTTAAATTTAGGAATGACGTTTCTAAATTACTCAATTTAGGTTTAGGCGACAAAAAGCTATTCTAGCAAACATTTCATTTGACGTTAAACTCTTATTCTAAATTAATTTTATACGGTTTTCTAAACTTGCCGGATAAAATTAAACTTCTTAAAATTAAGTACATGAATCAGTTTTTCGGCGCTTTTTGTGAATTCCGGCCACTGATTTCACCTGCAGATCATTAGGAAGACCTTGCCGCTCTCAAAATAGCTTAAATAGCGATAAAGAACCTTCTAAATATACGAATAGAAGGATCAACGAGAAATATTTGTTTTACGTCGTTTACCGCCCAAGACCAGTAAAAGAAAGAAGACTGCGAGGAGGCCCCATCGAAACAAAAGACTCTTAGCTGGTATGATGATGTCTCTGGCATGAGTATCATCTTCAAAGTTAATCCAAACATTTATCTAAGAGGACAATCTAATTGTGTCAATCTTAAACACTACTTTCAACTGGACCGTGTGGTGGATGCTTGAAACAATGCAGTGCCAGTGATATTAACGATTAACGTGTAACATCAACACATACCTAGCTCTGTGTGTGTCAAAACTGTAATGACTCCTACCAGGCGCGCAGTGCAGGCTGCACTGCCTGCTTCTTCTTATCCTTTTGACCTGAAGGACTTAAAATTACTACAAAAGTAATGTACCTATCTATGGAATGGAACTACAGAAGTACACTGAAGGAAGGCCTCCAAAGCAAGGTAAATGTTATCAGGTATAAATAACATGGCAGCAACCAAACAGTTTATTGCCCAAGTCAAATTACTAACACACTTGATCCCGCTCTGGGTAGATACCTTACTTGTTGGTTTATTCCTTTAGATTATTTCAAAATACTTTATGATGTGAACCAAACAAAATCACCAGTTAGCAGTAACAAAAGGTGGACTAAAAAACTTATTTTACAAGCTCTTTACTGCTTTATCTCAGTTTCCACGAATATCATGGCATGCTAAATGTACTGGGAATGTGACGGAACCCACATTTTTTGTTTACATCCTTCTGATCATTATATTTGTTTCTGTCCAACCCGTTAGGAAATGTAAGCATGAATTGATGTATGTATGTATTCTAAATAATCCTTTTTTATTTCAGGTGATAAATCTTTGACTTTGACATTTGCAAGTAGTCCTAATAGCCACTGCATCCTGAATTGTAATTATGAGCCACCAATAACAAAAAAGACTCTAGGCACTTGCAACAGTGTCGAAATATCGGGAGTCTCATATCCCATTTAAACGCGGTAAGAACCCGTTATTATGTGTTTTAATTATAACAAAAAAGACGTCTGTGACATGGATCCCTAATGTTCTCTCAGGTATGTAAGTACATTAAATATGAATGCAAATCTGTCTACCTATGAGTTATATATATAACAGCCTCCTTAGTCTAATGGTTCTCTAACCATAGCTCACAATCAGGAGATCCGGGTCTGATACCCAATGGGGACATCATCAAAATCACTTTGAGGCTGTCAAGGTCCTTTGTATGGATAGGAAATTGCAGGCTTGAATCATCCAATTGTCTGAAGAAGTCAGATGATTCTGTGCTTCGGAAGGCACGTCAAGCAGCTATTCCCGGGCTATTTAGCCCAAACACCGTCACTAATCTGCAGTCGAGCAGCATATAGTATGCTTCATACCCCCTCCGGTTGATTGAAGGGATGCCCATGCCCAGCAGTGGGACATAATAAATAGGCTATTTATGTTTGTTTCTTATTAGAATAATTATCTAAGCATTATACTTGTTTTAGATGGTGATGAATAAAGAAAGAAGAACCCAGGAGTATAAAAAAATACTTACATACATACCTACCATTGTGGTGCTGTACATACATACATAGTCACACCACCCTACCAGGATGGACTGAGCCGTGCACTACCAAGAAGACCAACTGCAGCCTCTTGTGATGGTCATAATGACCAGAGTGGTGACAGATAAGCAACCCATCACAAATATAAATATTTCTTTTTTCTGTGCAATTTTTGATGTTATAAATAAAATACAATCAAAAAGTATTTGTAACAAGTATGTTTTATTACTAGTTTAGTAGGGAACAGAAATAAAATAAATAAACAAATTTATTTTGTCTTTCTTCTACATCTGTGAGGTTTATTTGGGAACATTCACCAGTTTTTTCAGTTAAGGCCCTTGTTATCCTCCCATTGTTATGTAATCTGCTCGTTGTCACTCTCAACTCCCAAATCTGAAGAGAAAACAAATATTATAAGTGCTGTATACACTTCCATCTCTCTAAACTTTAATAAATCAAGACAACATGCAGTCAGTTTTTTAAGACAGTTACCTACATACATACATAAACAGCCTATATACATCCCACTGCTGGGCACAGGCCTCCCCTCAATCAACCAGAGGGGTATGGAGCATACTCCACCATGCTGCTCCAAAAAAGAAAAACACCGTAAAAACACCTCCACCAACCCGTATTGGAGTCCGTTACCTAGCCCATTATAATACTGAAGAAGATCCCTTCCTTAGTTACTATTCTTCTTCTATCATGTGAGTTATAAGATGGATTACCAACCTCATCAACCCTGGTGTCTGGGTTATTATTGAGCCGCCAAGGGCCCCTGACATGACTCATGTAACAATTACATACTTACACTAGTAAGTAGTAACCAAGACCAACAGCTTAACATGCCTTCTGAAGCACTGATCATCTTACATTTGGACAATCAGGTGTTCAGCCTGTAATGTCCTAGCAAAACAAGGAATACAAAGTGATTTCTGTGATTTTTCTCCATCAAGATTCGAACCCGGGACCTCTGGATTGTGAGCACAACGTTCAACTACTGGACCACGGAGGCCGTTATGTGTTTAGTTACTATGACTGGCATGATAAACGGTTTCATACATAAGAGGCAAATTCACAAAGAGAGAGTATTGACTCCCTTACTAATTACTTAAGTACCTATATAGTCATTTCATTAGATAAGTAAGCCTTTAGTCCGAGACACCCAAATAGTCACAGCAGCAGGTTGATGAGGTTGGTCATTGATCTTACAAACCACATTAGAGAAAAAAACAGGATTAGCCGTTCCTCATATCTGGCCGTCCTAGGCCTGAGCCTAATCAGCCGTAAAGGAAATCCACTTAAAACGAGCAACACTCACTTAAATATATATTTTTAACTAGGAATATGCTTACATGTTGCCATTGCTCCAAGATGCATCAAAATTCTTCCATACTATTGTTTTATAAACATTAAAAGAGTTCATCCTCTTATTGATTTTCTTTATAATTATGTCATCCAACTTAAGGTTTCTGTCAAGTATTGCCTGAAAATTAGTAAAAAATCTGATTAATACAAGTAACTCAGATTAATATGATGTCTACAAGTTCTTCTATGACATATTTTTTCGATCACTCACCTCTTCATCACTAAATTTGTAGTGCAACTGCTCAGGAGGAAATCTAATACAATCACTCCTGTCTTCAAAACTTCGTGCTCACCTCATGGTGGACTTTCTCTACTTGGTAATTTAAGGCTATTTACGTGTACGAATGAGTCCATATTAAAAGAGCTCAAGATCACGACGCGGCTCTCCTCAATATGCCGGAATCGTGCCCTAAGCTTCTTCGGACATATTATGCGGTCTCCGAAGCACAGTCTGGAGAAGCAGATCATCGTTGGGCAAATGGATAGCAAACGTGCGCGAGGAAGGGCGCCTACGAGGTGGTCTGACATCGTGAAGAAGACGGTGGACGGCAGCATACAGAGGGCGGTGCACGCAGCATATAGCCGTACCAAGTGGAAAACCATAACCTGTGGTCGCGATCCTCAGCAGTGTGGGAACGACAAAGAAGAAGATAGGAGTCTTGTTGGTTGAGGACTGTTAATATGCATTCACAGCGAGTTCCGTCGTTCTGATACAACACAACTTCCACTTTTACTAGTTCCGCCTTGGTCTTCCTCTTCATCGACGTCCTTTTATTTAGTCATTTTTGTGTTTTATTAAGTATTTTTGATTTGAAAACCTAACGATACCTAATCTCTACACGTTTTTTTTTTAAGTATGATCTTGACGTTGTGTTTTTATGGTTTAGAATAATGCCAGATGTATGTTTTAAAATTCATAGAAAAATGTTTTATTGCATTTATTTATTGTATTTGCTGCCAAAACACACATAAATTATGATTTTGTATTCCTTCGTACGAAATTATAAGAAAAACATGTATTTTTTTTGTTCGAATGACGATTTCATTCACTCACTTCCATTCATTCTTCTTTACCAATTCTTTACGAAAAAAACGGCACCAGCTGGTTGACCATAGACCTCGTAGCGTTCTATTAAATTTAAGCGTGTCAAAAATCTTGTTAAAATATTTTAAATTTAGACGACCGGAAAGCCAGAATTGCACTTTTTGCTAAACTAAAATAAAATTAGGTTTTATAAGATAAATTTAGATTTAAGTTGGTGTTTGCAGGAATCGGCACCATTATATATAGCTGCAAACCCATTGACTCACTGACTCACTGACATAATTGTTCTCCCAGAAGGAGCGTCGGCGGGTAAAAATAATGTATGAGAAAAGTGATCAAAACCTCCCGGTGAGTATGGGAAAACTTCCAGATCTTGGAAAACTGCTCCGCATCAGGGAGACACCCTACGGCCTGGCGCAACTATCGCACCTGGAATGATTCTTTTTTCACAAAACCTATTTAAATCTTGGGTCAAATTCAATCGTTGGTGAAAAAAAATCAAAATGGCGGAAAAACAAGATGGCCGCCATACAAAATTTCGGTTTTCCAGAAAATGTCTCGGGGGTAAAAATGATGTATAGGAATGTGATCGGAACGTCATGTCAAGTATGAAAATACGTCTGGGTTTTCGATAGCTGCTCCGCATCAGGGAGACACCCTACGGCCTGGCAAAACTATCGCACCTGGAACATTTTTTTTTCCACCAAACCTATTAAAATCTTAGTCAAATTTTATTGCCGGTAAAAAAAAAACAAAATGGCCGAAAAACAAGATGGCCGCCATACGAAATTTTGTTTTTCCAGAAAATGTCTCGGTTATAAAAATGATGTATAGGGGTGTGATCGAAACGTCATCTTGGAAAACTGCTCCGCATCAGGGAGACACCCTACGGCCTGGCAAAACTATAGCACCTAGAACTTTTTTGATTTTACCAGACCTATTTAAACAAGATGAAGCCGCCATACAAAGCTTCGAACTAATACAGGACACGCGAGCAGCTTGCTGCGAGCGAACCACGCGACATCTAGTTTACCTTATATACACATTACGATGTTAATCTTATATTATTGGGCATTCCACCCACCTAAGTGAGCGCAGCGAACGGTCGTGAGCAGAGCGAACGATAGGTGGGACAGAATATCCAATAATATACTACTAGTGCACGTCCGCTCGACACGACGACTCTGTAGTGACTCGCTCGACTTCACTCAGCTCTGGCCGTACGCCACCTGCCGTCGGAACGTTGCAACTTCATGACGAAAGTGATGTAACTTCATTTTATTTTCCGATTTGATCTATTTCTCTTCTTAATTCATAACTAACGCCGACAAATTTAATTAAACCTAACAGTACCTCAACTTGAAAACTGTTATTACGGTGAGTCGTTTTCATATTGGAACCTTATTGTTATTGTCTTCATTGCTATGTGAATTTTCGTTTCTAATAATGAGGAAATTGATTTAAAATTAACTTTGAAATTACTATTTCCCTTTCTTTAAAAAGAAAATTGACGAGACATATTGTGTCAATCGGTGTCAATCATACCGCGTTTTCCAATCTGTTTTCATCATTGTTAAATCTTTGTTTTTTGGTCTAAAAATATTTCGAATTGGTGTAGATACGCTTAACCTGCGTGGTTCAAGTTGTATTTTCTCACTCCAAACAGGAGGAGGTTAGTCATGACATGATAATTAAGTCTCGTTAAATAACGTGTTTTGTAATCTACTGTCGTTCATCGAATCTTTTTAAACCGATTGAAAGAAAGTCATGTGAATACAATAACACAGTGAATTCTTTGTTTCATGTCATAACTTGACACGTGGTTCGGCAACTGGTGTATTGCAAGCGGCTATGCAAGTGGCGCGGGCTGAGCTGCGTAAAGTGACGACATCGTGGCAGCGCGTTGTATACCAGCCGGACTTGCTGCACTGGCGCTGTTGAAGACCTAAACCATGTCACAAGAGCAGTGGTTGATCTTTTATCGGAAATTCTTATAAGTCCTGGTGAGTCGTATCTGTTTTACCTGATTTGAAAAATGGGAAGTTGTAATAGGATACAAACGAATATAGTGCAGAAAGTTCTCTTTTGTAAACTTTAGTTAAATTGGTAATCGTAATGAAGTGAAGTAAACATTGCGAAGTAAAATGATTTGGATTATGATTAAATGAAATAGGCTTAGAAAATGCCCGAAACAAAGTAAATCATTAGTGAGAAAATTGGAGCAAAACATTCTAAATGATGATCATACCGAAGCAGTACCTAATTGTGTAAGTTCGGTAATATTTCCTCAAGGTGTTGGTGGCTACATTGTGACTTTATGACTTGTGTGTGTGAGATACCAGGGTGCTCTGTCGTATTGTGTTCGTGGACCATGGTGGCCATCCCGGGAGGGGATGTTGTGACTCATGACTGTTTTGTAGCGTAACCGCAGTTTGGGGAGGAATATTACAGTCTGTTGTCATTGCAGTAGATGTGTTATAATGTTGATTAATTTGATTGAGTAACGAAAGCTATGATTGACCTGTTTCGGAGCATCTCTGATAGGAAGCTGCGCACTTGAAGTGTTCGGGGCTGCAGCCACTTTTGTGCTGCTTGTCTTAGAAACTACAGGTATGCGGTCGAGGCCCGGATTTCATGTTAACTTTGTATTTGGTCATGACATTGTACCTGAATCTGTCTATGTTGAACTCCGGTAGAATTAGGCAAACTACACGAATTAGAAATTAGTGATGTAGAAGAAATTGTGTAACCCATTGACCTGTTTCGGAGCAACTCTGATAGGAAGCTGCGCACTTGTAGTGTTCGGGGCTGCAGCCACTTTTGTGCTGCTCGTCTCAGAAACTACAGGTATGCGGTCGAGGCCCGGATGTCATGTTGACTTTGTATTTGGTCATGACATTGTACCTGATTCTAAGTCAAGTTGACCTCCCGTAGAATCAGTCAAACGAATTAGAAATTAGTGATGTAGAAGAAATTGTGTAACCCATTGACCACTATTCTACCAACTAAAATGTAAAGTTTGTGTGCTAGCTGTGTTGAGATATCGTCACTTGGTGTAAGTGGTATGAGTTGCTGTCGCTCGATTTAGGTGGCAGCAACGACTGTGTTGAGATATCGTCACTTGGTGTAACTGGCATGAGTTGCTACCGCTCGATTTAGGTGGTAGTGATGCCTGGTTGTGAGATATCGTTACTCTGCTGATTTTAGTGTAAAGAGTAATTTAATTTTCAAGTTTGGTTGTGTGTGTATGTGAATACTGGTCAATGGTCCGTGTATTGTTAGTTGATGATTTATCATGATGTAATGTGAGCTCATGTAGAGTCACAAGTAGAGCTCATGTAGAGTCACAAGTAGAGTCACAAGTAGAGCTCATGTTGAGTCACAAGTAGAGCTCATGTAGAGTCACAAGTAGAGCTCATGTTGAGTCACAAATAGAGCTCGGGCAGAGTCCTTTATAGTCTCATGTTAGGTCAGGAATGACCGAGCGAACTTTGATACTGTGCTGTAGTATATTGTTTGAGATTAACACACGAAGACGTGTGTCGCGCAGGATGGCCGTATCGGAGTTAGCTATGAATTAAGAAGAGAAATTGATCAAATCAGACACTATGATGAAGTGGCAACACTTCCGTCATGAAGTTGCAACGCTCCGACGAGAGGTGGCGTACGACCAGAGCGGGGTGAAGTCGGGAGTCACTACAGAGTCGTCGTGTTGAGCGGACGTGCACTGCCGTTCTAGTCGGGTAGTCTACCGCTAACCATCGTCATGAGCGGACGTGTCGAATAATTACGATCGGAAAGTGGAGTGCTATAGTCGCTCACCTATAACTTGTAGGGACGTCAAGAAATGTGATCGGAAAAGAGCACCTAACAAGTACGTACACATGTCGCGATGATTCGGTCCGAATATAGGAACCATGGGTGGTGGAGGGCCCCTTCGCGCTAACGTTCTTAGGCGCGCTAGATTTCGAGAAACTGTGTAACCGTTACAAATACCGTGATTTTGCCGTGGGTGTGAACCTTATGCTGTGACTTTATCTAATCGTAATACAAAAACTATGTGGAAGTAAATAAAATGATTGTGATACTAATGATGGCCATTATTGTCTTCTAACGCCGACCCTTTCTGACACCACTGCTACGACGTATATATTTAGAAGATATTTCCGTCATACATGATTTCTATGTAACATTAACCATTAAGGCTGCACACGCGACGGAAGCTTAAAAAATGCAGTAACTTCTCCCGTTTTCCCAAAATTTCCCTTCACTTCTTTGCGCCTATTAATTGTAGCGTAATGAAAAGTATACTTTAACCTGCCCAGTAGTATGAAGAATAATTGTACCAAGTTTCGTCAAAATCCGTCTAGTAGTTTTTGTTTCTATAAGGAACATACAGAAAGACAGACAGACAGACAAAAAATAACTTCTCTTTAGATTTATTCTATTTAGGATATATTGATATATCCATACCGACTTCGGCTTACGTCGGACGTCCGTCACTCCCGCGACATAAAGAAAATATAATAAAAAAACCATTAAAACTGTGTCGAAGATGTCTCGGCAATATACTTTGAGGTGGAACAACCACCAGCCGAACTTCATCTCGATGTTCACAACGCTGCTGAACACGCAAACATTAGTTGATGTCACCCTCGCGGCCGAGCGGAAACATCTACAGGCCCACAAAGTAGTATTGTCTGCATGCAGCACTTATTTTCAGGCACTGTTTATGTACAACCCGTCTCGGCATCCGATCGTGATCCTGAAAGATGTCACTTTCGCAGATCTGCGAACAATGGCCGATTTTATGTATTACGGCGAAGTTAATGTCACAAAGGAACAGCTCCCACAGGTGCTGGATACAGCGAAAACTCTAAAGATAAAGGGTCTGACGGAGATGCCGGACTCGACACTGCTAACGCGGTCACAGGGCACGTCCGCTGACTTCCCTACCGACTCCGTTATCTCGCAGCGACACGCTGCCTCGCCAAGCATTTTGCCGAGGCGGAAACGGGGGCGAAGGAGGAGTTCGGCAGGCTCGGGGCAGATGGTGGAGGAAGAGGGCCGCGAGGAGTCCGGCCCATCGGTGAATGTGGTGCGCGGCGACGCGATCACGTTGAGCTCGGTGCCGCAGCGGCGCAGCCGGGAGTATCACGACGACAGGGCCGTCGACGGTTCCCAACAAACATCCGAAGCACAAAATACTTGGAACAATTGGGAATGGGGGGTAACACAGGAATGGCTCAAGGAGGACAGTGGAGTATGATGGATCATACGTACCCGCGGTACTCGAATGCGTGCTTGGGTAGCACCGGTCTGCAGGGCGAGGCGATGTACATTTATTTATTTATTTTTTACAGTTTATTTGTTTTTTTTATATGAACAACATGAGCCAGTACATGAACGCGGGGCTGAGCGAGTACGGGCAGGCGCTCGGCGTTGGTGGCGTGGGCGGAGTGGGCGGCGTGGCAGGCCCCTCGCCAGGACCCAGCTGCGTGGCGGACGCTGCCGCCGCACCCGAGCAGCCGCCGCAGCAGCAGAAGCGCCGCCGCGCCACCAACCCACGGTCCGAGGAAAACTTCTAGCGCTCTCTCGAGGCCGTGCGCTTCGGCGGCATAGGCTTTTGCAAGGCCGCGCGCCTTTTCGGCGTCAACAACCACACTCTATGGCTCGAATACAAAAAGAAGGGCTACCCCAACAACCGGCCGAGCATCAAGAGCCGCATCAAACGAGAGCGCACGACGCCGCCGCCGCCGAGGGACCTCGTCAAGGATGACGTACCGCAACAGGAGCAGCAGATGGCGCTCATCTGCCCACCGCACCCCGTGCCCGTAAGCTATATTGACTCCCGGCCCGTCGACTTCCCGCTGCAGGGCATGGCCCACAACTCGCCCCTCAACATCCTCAGGTTGGCAATTCCACGGTATAAATATAATAAGAAAACCATTAAAACTGTGTCGAAGATGTCTCAGCAATATAGTTTGAGGTGGAATAACCACCAGCCGAACTTCATCTCGATGTGGACAACGCTGCTGAACACGCAAACATTAGTTGATGTCACCCTCGCGGACGAGGGGAAACATCTCCAGGCCCACAAAGTAGTATTGTTTGCATGCAGCACTTATTTTCAAGCACTGTTACGAAGCATTTCGGACCAGACGAGCCTTGTAGCGACATCTAGTGATTTTTGACGTTTACAACGTAATTTTATGACATCACAGATGGCGCTGCAGGGTTATCGATGGGCCCGAACATTTGAATAATTAATTTTCTATTTTTTCTAAATTATTTATTATAGGTCTGAATACAGATTTCAAAGCTTTTTCATTTTCGGTTTCAATGTTGTAATATGGTGTTATACGTTGTAATATGTTGGCTCGCAGGTTCGCACGATGTAGTTCTCAAGTAAAAGTAACGCTTTTCAAGGCGTATTGTCAGAGCTTCTACACGTGCAGCCTGTGGGCTGACTGTACGCGACGGGCATACGGCGACCTGCGCGTCCAATACAACAACGCGTTCAGGGTCCTGATGGGGCTGCCGCGGCGTTGTAGTGCGTCGGGAATGTTCGCGGTAGCGCATATTGACGGCTTTGCAGCCATTATTAGAAAGCGATGCGCTTCCTTTCTAGCGAGGGCGCGCGACAGCCCTAACGGCATCCTGAGGGCGTTGGTGGACCGGTGGGACTCGCCTTTTCTTAAGGTGTGGATAGGCCGCCATACCGCATAGGACCACTTCGTTTTTATTTATTGATTTTTATTTATTGATTTTTAATTTTTAATTGTTTATTTTGTAATTTGAATTTGACTTTTACTATTTTAATTGTTTGTGGTATATTTTTTTTTAATGTATGGATTTTTAAATCTGAAATAAACGATATATTATTATTAATGTTTCGCAATTTCTTAACCTTTTTTTTAACAGCTTCTGCTGCATTGACTATTTGGCGTTTTAAACAAGCTTCCATTATGAAAATAAGTTTGTGCTTCTGCTAAATCTTTAGGCAAAATAACCCGATTTACCAAGTAACATCACATTATATATCAGAAAAATGATATGATCAATAAAAAAATACGAAACTGTCAAATTTATTTCTATAACATCCTTCATTTTTCTGACAATCTTTATTGATCACCAAATAACTATATGGTTCACTCCATATTTTAGAACACATTTCACGGAACTCTTTCCAGGACATATCTGTGTTAACGTGTTCATCATAAACGTGTTTCATATTTATTTCATCTTGCTTAAACAGAATAATCAAATTAGCATTGGCTCGTACTAGTTGTTTTGGAACCTTACTGTAAGTTTGATTTAAATAAAACGAATCTATGTTTCGATGCCTACCCATCGCAAAATAATCTCGCATGTTATTCTGATTTTCACACGCTACGACATCAAATATAATTATTGAATTTGGTTTAGCATCCTGGGGGCTGAGAACTTCTTCACTATCCTTATATTTTGAAAATGAGACACTGGGCACCATGTCTAGGACTTTTTCCAAAAATATGTATTTTGGTTGATCTAATGTTTTTGAATACACGTAAACATTTTTAAATTGCAACCCATCCTTATGCAAAAGAAGACCAATAACAAGATTTGTTTTCCCGCAATTAGAAGGTCCGCACACTATACACCTGATTGTATTAGGTAATAGTTTACCATGACGGATATTTTTGTTTTGCGTGTCTAAACAAAAAGTGTCAATTTGCAACGAATCCGGTTGTTTAATAAACTTCATAGTGGCAATGAATGTCACCTAATATAGCTAAAATTATAATGATTAAAAGAGTCATATAATTTTATTATTTTATATTATTTTATATTGGTGCCGATTCCGGAAGGCAAACTTAAATTTAAATTAGCTAAGATTACGGTTTAAATGTCAAAAACTGGATTTGCATTCTGGCGGCACATTTTAGTTGACGCCTAATCTTAAATTTAGGAATGACGTTTCTAAATTACTCAATTTAGGTTTAGGCGACAAAAAGCTATTCTAGCAAACATTTCATTTGACGTTAAACTCTTATTCTAAATTAATTTTATACGGTTTTCTAAACTTGCCGGATAAAATTAAACTTCTTAAAATTAAGTACATGAATCAGTTTTTCGGCGCTTTTTGTGAATTCCGGCCACTGATTTCACCTGCAGATCATTAGGAAGACCTTGCCGCTCTCAAAATAGCTTAAATAGCGATAAAGAACCTTCTAAATATACAAATAGAAGGATCAACGAGAAATATTTGTTTTACGTCGTTTACCGCCCAAGACCAGTAAAAGAAAGAAGACTGCGAGGAGGCCCCATCGAAACAAAAGACTCTTAGCTGGTATGATGATGTCTCTGGCATGAGTATCATCTTCAAAGTTAATCCAAACATTTATCTAAGAGGACAATCTAATTGTGTCAATCTTAAACACTACTTTCAACTGGACCGTGTGGTGGATGCTTGAAACAATGCAGTGCCAGTGATATTAACGATTAACGTGTAACATCAACACATACCTAGCTCTGTGTGTGTCAAAACTGTAATGACTCCTACCAGGCGCGCAGTGCAGGCTGCACTGCCTGCTTCTTCTTATCCTTTTGACCTGAAAGACTTAAAATTACTACAAAAGTAATGTACCTATCTATGGAATGGAACTACAGAAGTACACTGAAGGAAGGCCTCCAAAGCAAGGTAAATGTTATCAGGTATAGCCGCTTGATTGCTCCGTAAACTACCAGTCTACACACTTTCTGCACCTAATATGCCCCGTAGACCACTAGTCTACAAGATTACCTGTGCTTAAATTGCCCGTGTGGACTAGTGGTCTACAAGCGCTTTCGACTAGACCTTTCTCTAGTTTTATGAATTATATCCGTCTTCCTCGTTCATTAGCGTGTTTATATATATCTATCCTGCTTCTTTGATAAATTTCCAACCAACTAAAACCATAAAACCGTATTCCATTCCTAGAAAAAAATTAAAAAAAAACAAAGTTGAAGTTGACATTTTCGAATGTGTGGTTCGCGAGTGCTGTGATTTATGTGTTGTGCCGATTTGTGAAGAATTTAAATACTTACGGTGAGTATTTTTACTTGGATTTTTATTATTATCAAGGTAAGTAAACTACTAAACTGTAGAAATAAAGTTTTCAGCGTGAAACATAAAATTTGTCCTTTTCTGAACCCGATAAAGTTGACGGTATATTTTTGGCGCGCGCTTCCCGGCTAACGTAATAGTTTTATCTTCAATTTTGATGTATTTGGGTTGTATTATAATTCTAAATACTATCAAAATGATTATTAACGTTATGATCATGTAAATTCTAGCCGGGACGTTAAAATTAGAAGCATTTTTGAGTCAGAAATATTAAAATCTGACTAACAAGTGTTAATGGTGCATATAAGGCTACGTGCACACCGTGAGATCGCGGGACCGAAATCCGGAAAATATATTTAACGTTACTTTGGCTTATTTAAAATGTTTTTGAATGTTTTTTTATTTATATGCAGTTAAGGTTAGGTGCTGACGGAGTAATCGTGCGTTCCGGACTGGTTTTTTTTCTATACGCTTGTCCGAAATTGACCATATTATTAAATTTTACCGCTTGTGAATGTGAAATGCTTGCTGCTGGTTTTTATTTTTTTTTTGTCTTCTATTTGGTTTTTTGTTTTTTATTGCATGTGATACAGAAATTGTAAGCCAAAGTGGTCAGGGTGCTATGAGACCACGTCGGGGCTTGGGAGCGGCGAGAGGTCGCGGAGGTGCTCGAGGTGGTGGTCGGAACGGTGTCAGTGGTAGTAGGGGTGGCCGTAGGCCACGCTGTGCCCGATCTTTGTCTTTTCCACCGTAAGCAATATTAAATTCAAACTAAATCATTAATTGTAAGTAAAACTTCCGACATTCACTAAAATATTTTTTTATGTTTAGTCTTGGAGATGAAAACGTAGAAGTGCCAGCAGTGGAACCTTCTCCAGGCCCATCTGGAATTTCACAACGGTAAAATCTAAATAAATTAACTTTATTGTATATAATTGTTCCAGTAACATTCATTCATAAAATTTTGGATTTTAGGCCTACTTCATTGACAGAGCAATTGAAAGTCGCCAAGATGGCAAGGCATAAGGATAAAAAACATGAAAAGTTGCTGTCTGAGAATCAAAAAAAGGAACTGTCCAGGCTACGCGATGCAAAGCAAGTAGGCAATTTTAAAATGCCAGATGCTCCAGAACCACAGTAAGTAAAGTTAGAAATAAATTCAATGTTTTAACTGCTCATAAGCTTGTTTGGGTTGAACATGTGCATGGTATCAGGTCAACATTTTTTTATTTATTTACAGAAGAGGAAGAGGAAAGGGAAAGGGCAAAGGAAGAGGCAGTGAAGACTCGCGGATGTGGAGGCCATGCCCACTTTTACCTGGGGTACCAACTGTCCCTCCTCCACGTATACGTCAGCCGTGGGAATTGCAACAGCAACGCCCGATTGGTAAATGTATAATACTTTATTAATAATATTTCCGTAGGTACTTCATTCATCTGTCAAAATCTCATTTGAGTCAAAACCTAGAATTCGTAACAGAGTTAAACTCAATCATGTTTAAAGTTAGGCATATTATGTTGTGTTCATTCTCTCTAGTAAATATCCTCGTTGTTAAATTCTAGATATCACCGCGGAGCAGGAGCATGAGGATGATGACATCGAAGGCACACCTGCCGGCTCCATAAGCCCGCCACAGCATGTTACAGGTAAGGCTAAAACTTCTTAAAGCAGATGACAGTTTTTGCTCCGGCTTACGTACTACTTTATTTATTTTTCTATTCCAGTTACCACCGCGGAGCAGGAGGATGAGGATGATGACATCGAGGGCACACCTGCCGGCTCCATAAGCCCGCCACAGCATGTTACAGGTAAGGCTAAAACTTCTTATAGCAGATGTCAGGTTTTGCTCCGGCTTACGCAATACTTTATTTATTTTTTTTATTCCAGTTATCACCGCGGAGCAGGAGGATGAGGATGATGACATCGAAGGCACACCTGCCGGCTCTATAAGCCCGCCACAGCATTTTACAGGTAAGGCTAAAACTTCTTATAGCAGATGTTAGTTTTTGCTCCGGCTTACGTAATACTTTATTTATTTGTTTATTCCAGTTACCACCGCGGAGCAGGAGGATGAGGATGATGACATCGAGGGCACACCTGCCGGATATTTTCTTCCAGAAATCACCCAGGATGAGGAGATATGCCCTCCCCTCCTAAAGGCCGTTCCTTCTGCAGGGACCCCATCTCAAGCAAAGTAGGTTATTCTGTTTCTGTAATAAATTAATTTTTGCCGATTCTAAAACAAATTATAAACAAAATTTACAGTTTCTACAATTTTTTATTGACAGGAAACGCAAGATCCAATTTTCGCCCTCAACGGGGATCATCCAGGGTACTGCATCGCCTCAAAATATCTTGCCAGCTGAGATAGAATTCCTGGGGTTTACACCTTGTTAGTTGATATGATATTATTTAAAAAATACCTATATTTCTTTTCCTTTCAACTTACTTTCTAAAAATTTATAACTGTTTCAGCTTCTACCGGCACTCAAACAGCGCCTGGCTCTGGAAGAAGCAATTACGATATGGGTAACTTAAAGTTTTATTTGAATTTCATGTATCGCCTCCATAAGATGATAGGGTGAACCAAATCCTAAAATAATTTATTTTCTTACTTACAACAGACGTCGATATCGATATAGAGCGAGACTTCATAGAGCCTGGCGAAGGCAGCGAAATAGATGAAGATGAGTTGGCGGATATTATGGTCGGTATGATCGATATTTCCTTGAAACCTAAACAAATCGGTGATTTTCCGATGGACTTAGACAGTATTGCTGAACAAGAGTTAGATGAGGCGATACAGGAGCTGGACAATGCTGCCGACCAAGAGCTTCGGAACGTGGTGGGATCGGAAGTGGATTTGCTTCAATTTGACTGGCGAGGCGAGCCGGAAAATTTTGAGTCTGTCAGGGAAGCATTTACTGTGCCATCTACTGGACCAACGTTTGATAACGCCGATTTAATTCCCTTAGATGTTTTTTTCAAGATTTGGGATGCTGATATTATTGCTCACATCGTGCGCGAAACCAACCGCTACGGTGCTCAGCTAATAATGTCAACCATACCATCCAAGAAAAATTCTAGATTAAGCCGTTGGAAAGACGTGACCAGTGACGAAATCCTACGGTTTTTAGCAGTTTTAATGTTACAGTCACTGGTTATAGATTATGTGGAGAGAGAATATTGGTATCCCGCGATTGGAGAACTCCAAATAGGCAATTTTAAAGAAATAATGACTTATAACCGTTTCGTCATCATCAAACGTTGTCTCCATTTTATAGACAATACCACTTTGCCCGTGCCGTCCACCAAACTTGATAAAATCATGCCCATCATTGAGCACCTAAACAAAAAATTTAAGTCTTTATACGTTCTTGAGCAAAATATAGCAATTGACGAGTCACTCCTTCTTTGGAAGGGGCGCCTCTCATTTGCGCAAAAAATTGCTACAAAAAGAGCTCGAGTAGGTATAAAGTCTTACGAATTATGTGAATCCAGGACTGGATATTTATGGCGGATGGAGGTCTACACGGGCAAAGGCCACACACATGTGGTACAAGACGGGGAGCCGGAAGAGCGCGGGCAAGAATCTGACGAGCCGGAGAGTGCCACGTCCCAGATTGTGCTGAACTTAACGAGACCACTTTTTGATAAAGGCCATACTTTAATAATGGACAATTTTTATAATGCGCCTCTTTTGTCTCGGATCCTAAAAGTTCAGCACAAGACTGATTCGATGGGTACTCTACGACTCAACCGAGAGTTTGTCCCCGAAACTCTTAAAAAAAAAACAAAAAAAAACATGAAGCAGGGTGAGGTAGCATTCAGTACGACAAAGGACCTGAGTGTGGTTGTGTGGATGGACAAAAATGTTGTGGCAATGATTTCCTCTTTCCATCCCATACAAGTCGGCGGAATTGAAAAATACGGTTACTACCGGTATAAACCGCAAGTTGTACTTGATTATAATCTCTCAATGGGGGGCATCGACCACAAAGACCAAATGCTGTCTGCCTATCCCATTGAGAGATCAAGAAACATAATCTGGTACAAAAAATTCTTCCGCCGACTTGTAAATGTATCAGTGCATAATGCTTTTGTAATGTTCAACCACAACCGCACTCACGCTCTTCGTTACCGTGAATTCCGCCTGCAGTTGGCAAAGCAACTGCTGCAAAGCAGCAGATCAGCAGCACCTTCCCGGTCTTTAGCACCGGCGGCACGACCAGCACCAGCGGCATGCATACGGAATATGCACATGCCAGGAAAAAACACAAAAAAACAGCGCTGCAAGCTCTGCTACGCTGCCAAAGTGCAGCGCTCGACGGTATGGCGGTGTACCACCTGCAATGTTAATCTGTGTATCATAGGATGCTACGAGGCATACCATATTAATCTAGCGCAGAATCCCGCCGTTTAGTGCAAGCTTTTTTGGTTTTTTTTTTGTTTACTCCGGATCCGACTACCTAGTCTATGTCAGAGTACGTATCAAAATATACAGGATGCAAAAAAATTAGCTGACCAAACTTCAAGGTGTGATTCTTACCCATGAAACTGAACAACTTTCCCCAAGGAGCATAGGTCAAAATATGAAAAGAATTTTGGACCTCCCATACAAATTGCATCATCTGCTGAGTCAAATTTTTCAAATTTTTTTCTCATATTTCGACTTATGTTCCTTGGGGAAAGTTGTTCAGTTTCATGGGTGAAATCACACCCTGAAGTTTGATCAGCTAATTTTTTTGCACCCTACATAAAATCAATATATCTACATAAGATCGAAACAAAAAAGTCAAAATTTAATTTAATTTAATTTATCTTTATTGTAAACTTCACAGCACATATTCTTACAAAACAAAAATGCCGAAATTTGAAATACATAAACTACGGAAGTAATAATTAACGGTGTTTTGGGATTGATGTCACAGACAGTCAACAACAAACAAAATCGACGAAACTCTGGATCCGGAAAAAATATTTTCCGGATCACACTCGGTCGGTGTGTACCGCACCTTAAATATTGGTGTAGCCTGCCAATTTGCTGCCAATGTTGTTGTTTACTCTTGAATATGTTTTTGTAATACAGTACAATACACAAGTGTGATATATTTTTAGAAAGGGCTTGAAATTTTCTATTTGGTTTAATTATTATTGTTTTTACATTGTCTATTTTGTAGAACAAAAAATCTGTAAAACTACATTGCTTTCACTGTTCGAATGAGACCTGCAGCATTAATTTTAACATATTTCAGTAATGGCTTACGCTATCGATTGGATGTTTGTATATTTCGTAAGAATATAAAATAATCTATATTATACTACTTAAATTGTAGGCCTAGATGTATTATTTGCGCATCTGTGATGATAAAAGTTTGTCTAAAATTACGGTTGCGCCGCCAAATTTTTATGCAAAATAAAAGAGCTGTAAATAAATATTTTTGTAGGAACACGTGTATGTTTTTATTTACTATCCTCATGTTTATAGTATATATATTGTAATGAAAAATAAAAAACCCTATGTTATCGCTTTAATTTTTGAAATATGATCGTTCAAACACAAATCGTGCTCAAAAACGCACTAGCTCTGTGTTCAACCTATGATAACTTTACACTGTAGTCAAATATCGATAAACAAAGCACTTAAATAAATAGCTTTGTTTATTCTAAACATAGAAAACAACACTTGACAGGGTTCTAATAACAAGTTGAGTCACAATGAATGGTTTCGTCGAACTCGAGCCACGCCGCACGGCACCGCGCTAAGTAGCGAAAACGAACGGGCAAAGTTGATTCACGGCGGTCGGCAAACGGGGCAAAGTAGCGCGCAGGTCGAAGGCCGGGCGGGCAAGCGAGCGGATAAATAACATGGCAGCAACCAAACAGTTTATTGCCCAAGTCAAATTACTAACACACTTGATCCCGCTCTGGGTAGATACCTTACTTGTTGGTTTATTCCTTTAGATTATTTCAAAATACTTTATGATGTGAACCAAACAAAATCACCAGTTAGCAGTAACAAAAGGTGGACTAAAAAACTTCTTTTACAAGCTCTTTACTGCTTTATCTCAGTTTCCACGAATATCATGGCATGCTAAATGTACTGGGAATGTGACGGAACCCACATTTTTTGTTTACATCCTTCTGATCATTATATTTGTTTCTGTCCAACCCGTTAGGAAATGTAAGCATGAATTGATGTATGTATGTATTCTAAATAATCCTTTTTTATTTGGGGCGTTGGGGTCGATCTTAGATCTGATATGTTTAGTCACGGTCAATTGTATGTAGCTTTAGGTCGCGTTCGCGAAAGACGTGACATAAAAGTACTACTACCCAGGCACCGAATCGAAAATGACCAACCTTTCTCGAATAACGTTATCATATCAGAACTTTTAAGTTTAACGTAACTTTATTTAGGGTGGCATTTCTTGAAAAGACTGAACAGTTCATCTCTGTTATTAAGCTTGTTGGGTTTTTTTAGATCGGTTAAATCATGTGCTGAAATTATCGTATATTGCGAATTATTTATTATTATTTATATTCATTCTATCTTGTTTTTTCTTCTTTTCGTATAATTTAACGATAGAACTGACTTTAACAAGCTTGCACTCGATTTGATGATGGTTACATTGAATTTCAAAGCTAGGTTTACCATTTCATTAGTCACAATCACTGAATTAAAATGTGTGTTAATCAATTGGCAATGTGTGCATGCCCTTCCCAGCCGTTAACGCTGTGGAGGCTCATCTTTAGGGGACGAGAGAACGGGCGTGAAGTGAACTGGCAGGATGAACACTAGGCTGCGGGTGCGACCGGTGCATGAGAGTGAAGTGGAGCTGGCTGGAAGATGGAGGCAGGTATCACTCGATTGCTTTAGCTGAGTTCCACTCAGATCAAGTAAGCTGTCATATGGATGAATGTCGCAGGTTGGAATGATCCGGAGTAGAACTGTCGGTGTTGTTCCCATCGTCGTAGGCATTTTCGGTGGATTTTGTAGGTCGTTCAACAATGGTTGCGTGAGTTTTAGCTGTCAAGCTGCTATGCCGTGCTAGCCGATTCTTGCGATCTGGGATACAAGGGATGGACGTATCCTGTGGAATGATCGTGTCCGTGAAGGTTTGAATGTCGCTTAGGACTGGAAAGGAGGGAGTACGTAATCAGTATTCAGGATCTCGCTGTACGTGGACAATGTTTAGTTTAGGTGTATTAAAGCGGTAATTGTTCGAAGTTATTTTTAAAAGAATTCTGTTACAGTGTTTAAGCGCTAAAACTGTTTATTTTTTGTAAGCAAACGTATGATTTATTGATGTTCATTTTTTACTTTATAACGCTAACGCTATACAAATGATTTTGTTACCAAATTTAAGTGCGTATATAAACAATAAATTAATACTAAAATATTTCGATGAAGACACCAATGATGTTTATTGATACATTTTTCTCCTAAGTGCTACTTTCTCAACTTAAAGCAATAAGTTATGCAGTAATTATACCTCTACGAGTATATTTAAACAAATCATCATTCGAAAGCATTTTACCCAATACCTAACTTACATTAAGTAAAATTTATCTTTGTCATTTTAGTCACTTATTTTTTTATCATTCACTAAGCAGTAAGCAAAATATATTTACTATAATAATAAAAAAAAAAATACGAAATTCATGGTAAGTTGGAGTAGCTATTTTATAACACAAACGCCTTGATATTTTCATGCATTAATTTAGGAAAATAAATGTATAATGAAAAATAAGTTTTTATAACCGATTAAATTTGTGTAATGTGTAGTGTATACATTTTAATGTATTTAGCATTTGCAAATTATATTGATGAGTAAAAAATTATAATTTGCTTTAAAATTGTACTAAAGAGTATTTTATACTAGCGTATATTAGTAACTTAAGTTAGAATTAAGTAAACAAACAAAAAAAATATATAAATATAAGGAACAAAAAACAAGGAAGGCCTTAAAATAATAAATATAAGGAAGAAAGAAAACTCCGGATCCGGATGCCTGTTTACTCATCATCAAGGAAACTTTAAGAAATAACATTACTTCAAATATCTGCTCGAAGAAAGATTCAGAAACTTAAACAATTGCCAAGCTGGAAATCGATTAATGAGTACACATAAACGCTATAGATACAGTATATTATACATTAGCATTCAATGGTGTATGAATCGTCATCGTCATTGTGTCAGCAAAGACGCATCATCAATTGCACAGATTTGTGGCTACAAATATATAAATGAAAAGTGTTATTTAGAACATTATTTATTGTGTTGTGCAATAAAATAGGTCAGTAATTACCTGTATCCGGCAGTGCGAACAATTTCATTCATAAACATGGGTAAATATGACGACTGTCAGATGGGCTAAACATGAAAAAAGTCCTTCAACCAAATCCCATTGTTTCGCTATTGTGTTTGAAAATCTAAGCCGCAGGAGGATATTAAGTACGACCATGCTTTACCTTTAATGGTGTATGTAAAAATAATTAAGCCTATAATCAGCAATTAATGTTCTATACCATTCTAAGCAAATTCAAAAACAAATTTGATCATGTTAATTTCTGGCCTCCCACAAGCGGGTCTCACCAGTATTGACAGAAGAATGATCACTCATCGATACAAAAACATACATAAAGTAATTAATACATGTATACAGGCTAAATAAAGTGAAATTGCTAGAAAATACCTGCTACTTGGAAAAACAATAATTGGAGAAGAAAGCACTACCTAACAACGTGAAACTTTGATATTCAAATTTTCAAATAAAATATGGCTAAAACAAAAAAAAATATTTAAAAATTGAAAGGTAAAAGAAAACACCATTAGTTAAAAAAATAGAAAGCGAGTCATATTTTATATATTCTGGTAAAATTGTTTAGTTTTAAATGATACCAAATACACCAAATGTTATTAGAAATGAAAGTAACTGCAAATAGTTTAATTCATATGTGTACAGTCATAACCAACAAACTACCTACGTAATATTTTAAGATAATAGTTTTTTTAAAGTCTACATTCGTTATTTATTTACTTCTAATGACGCAAATAACAAAAAAATATGCTTGTTATTAATTTGCATACACCTACAGTAAATCCAACTTACCATGAATATACAATAATATATAATATAATACACATAGTAAGTGCAGAATAAAAACTTAGGGATTACATGGTTTTATGTTTTCCAGTGGATCTGGTTAGAGCTATGTCACGCTAAATGGTGTTCTTTGCATTTCTTCTTACAATACTTTTCAATAGAACACTGTTTCGCATGAGACGGTTCCTCAAAAAACATAATATCGTGTATGAGCTAAACAAAAAATTAAGGTTTTACATGGTTTTATGTTTTCCAGTGGATCTGGTTTGAGCTATGTCACGCTAAATGGTGTTTTTTGCATTTCTTCTTACAATACTTTTCAATAGAACACTGTTTGGCATAAAACAGTTCCTCAAAAAACATAATATCGTGTATGAGCTAAACAAAAACTTAGGGTTTTACATGGTTTTATGTTTTCCAGTGGATCTGGTTAGAGCCATTTCACGATAAATGGTGTTTTTTGCATTTCTTCTTACAATACTTTTCAATAGAACACTGTTTCGCATGAGACGGTTCCTCAAAAAATATAATATCGTGTATGAGCTAAACAAAAACTTAGGTTTTACATGGTTTTATGTTTTCCAGTGGATCTGGTTAGAGCTATGTCACGCTAAATGGTGTTTTTTGCATTTCTTCTTACAATACTTTTCAATAGAACACTGTTTCGCATGAGGCGGTTGCTCAAAAAACAATATCGTGTATGAGCTAAACAAAAACTTAGGGTTTTACATGGTTTTATGTTTTCCAGTGGATCTGGTTAGAGCTATGTCACGATAAATGGTGTTTTTTGCATTTCTTCTTACAATACTTTTCAATAGAACACTGTTTGGCATGAGACGGTTCTTCAAAAAACATAATATCGTGTATGAGCTAAACAAAAACTTAGGTTTTATATGGTTTTATGTTTTCCAGTGGATCTGGTTAGAGCTATGTCACGCTAAATGGTGTTTTTTGCATTTCTTCTTACAATACTTTTCAATAGAACACTGTTTCGCATGAGACGGTTCCTCAAAAAACATAATATCGTGTATGCATGAGCTAAACAAAAACTTAGGGATTACATGGTTTTATGTTTTCCAGTTGAACTGGTTAGAGCCATGTCACGCTAAATAGAATTCTTGTCATTTCTTCTTTCCATCCTTTATATTATATTAAATAACATTTCATAAGGTATTATTTCGTTCTTTAATTTAATGTGTTTTTAGTGCTTCTGAATGTGATTTTGTTTTAAATACTTAGCTTATTAGCATTCATCAGTATCCAAGAATCCATCATACCACTGCTAATCAATAAACAAACAACAGTCTTTAGCATTTAAACACCGAAAAAACAAACCTGCCTGTTCATTTATTACTTGTTTCATTAAACAGGAATTTGCATATCGATCGTTTTCAATTAACTTCGAACAGTTACAACTACACGTAAACTGAGCATGTAGTCTATTTACAGCAAGATCGTGACCGCTGACTGCAGCTCCCCTTCTCCCTCCATTTCACTCCCAATCGACATTTTCACCTTTGCTGATATGATTACTTCACAGGATACCTCCCCCCCTGCATACCTGGTCGCTAGATTCGGCTGGCACGTCATATCGGTTTGACAGCCAACTCACGTGGTATATATTTAAGAAAGCAGGTAGATGTATTTCTTTACACTTTTGTAATTAATGTCGGTACTCCAGTCTTGCAATACACATTGAGTGGTGACTACGTCTTTTATTTATCAGTGGCGAACGGGGTGTGTGTTTTTTTTTGGACGAACAATTGCGTGCATTAAGTTAAAAATGACTGTGGGGCAGATACAGGAGTTTGACACTAGAAATGGTAACTGGACTGTGTACTGTGAGCGACTCGATATGTATTTTTAGCGAATAAAATAGCGGACGATATCAAGTTACCCACGTTAATCGCTGTAATGGGAGAAGAGGCTTACCAGCTATTGTCAACTTTAGCAAGTCCTAAGCAGCCTTCGACGTTGACATATAAAGAAGCGGTAGGACTTATGAAGAACCACCTTCAGCCAAAGCCGTCTGTTTTGGCTGAGCGATACAGATTTCGCCAGCGTCGGCAGGTAGATGGAGAAACAATCGCGGATTACGTGGCCGAGTTGAAGAAGCTGGCTAAATCCTGTGACTTCAGCTCAGGATTGGAAGAAAATCTACGCGATCAATTTGTGTGTGGAATAATGAGCGAGTCTACGCGGCAAAGATTTTTTGCAGAGGACGATAGCATTACATACACCAAGGCGGTAAAACTGGCAACAACACTCGAAGCGGCGGAGAAAAACGCGGGCGCAGTCGATCGGGATGCGGCTTGTACATCTACATATTCGTCACAGATACATCAAATCTATACAAACCATAAGTGTATGGCATGCGGCGATAATTGGCATAAGACAGACAGCTGTAAGTATCGAAACTTCGAATGCAGCCATTGTCGGAAAATAGGTCACCTTAGAAGAATGTGTCCGGAGAAAAATGCAAGACTCGATATGGCGGGAACAGCCAGTAATTATCCCCGCGGGGCGCGGGGCGGTCGCGGCGGACGCGGCGCAGGGCGCGGGGCGAGGCGCGCGGCCCCGGCCCGCGGCGGCGGCGCCGGTACCTACTGCCTCAGCCAGGCAGCGCCGCGCGCGCCGTCAGCTGATCAGGACAATCGAGGCGAGCGGCCGGGGAATGAGACGAGCGATAACGACGACGATGAACCTATTTACCAAATGTCGTTAGCTAAATACAAACCGGTATGTATGACATTATTGGTGAATAATTCATTATTAGAGATGGAGGTGGATACCGGTTCGGCGTTGTCTTGTATAAGTGATAATACGTACCGGGAAAAATATAGTAATGTGCCTTTAGAATCTTGTAGATTAAAGTTTTATGACGGATCAGTAGTTCGACCGCTTGGTTACATAAAGGTGGAAGTAATCTATAAAGATGCAAAGTAAACTTTAGACTTGTATGTGATAGGAAGGGGAACTACCACCCTGTTAGGTCGACAGTGGCTCTCTGAACTAAACATTGAAATACCAAGGCTAAGTTTGTATAAAATCACTTCGGAGAACATTGATAAAAATAAAATAATAAATCAATTTGTTTCCAGGCATGAGTCATTGTTTGACGGCACGCTGGGACGGTACCGCGGCTCCCCCGTGCGGCTGCACGTGCGCGAGGGAGCTCAGCCGGTGTACCACCGCGCGCGGCCGGTGCCGTATACGCTGCGGCCCCGCGTGGACGCTGAGCTGGACGCCATGCTGTGCGCCGCACTATGGAATATGGTAGAACAAACGCGTATCAAAATTCATTTTTTCACTTATTGAAATAGGTCCTTCTATCAATGTAATTTAATAGTTCGAAAGTCGAAGATTCATATTCTGTAGCGTAATTCATATTATATTTGGTGAAAGTAGTTGTTTTCATGTGGTAAAGTTAAGGTTCATGAAATTGGGAAATATCAAGTTCCTCATTGACGATTTTCAAAGTCAGATAGTTTTAAAACTTAAAATGAAAGGTATATGGTATTATATATTTTTGAAAAGCTTATCTATCGGAAAATTTAAACAAATTAAATTGATTGTTTTTAATACGAATATGTACGTAAAAAAAATTAAAGAAGAAATGGAGGAAAAAAAAGGTTTTCTTCAACTTCGTCGAAGCTTTTAACATTTACCGGCGCTTACCGGTGCTTTGAATTTAATGTTAATTGATAGTTTAGTTACTTATCAACAACATACTGGGTGTTAGTGACATCGTAACGAATACTGAGAGGGATGATTCAGACCATGATTCTGAGTTAATATCTAGTGGAATTTTCCGTCGCAAAATTCATGAAATTTTGAGTTTTGTTTTTAATTATTTTCAATTCCATATTGTGCTTTTAGCTGCATAGAACCCAAATTTCAATAAAAAAAACAATAATGACAAATTATCGAAAATGTTCGATGTAATGGAGACAACAGCTGCTCGAACGGGTCAACGGCCACACGCACCGCGCGCCGCGCGCCCCGCTCCGCACGCCCCGCTCCGCGCGCCCCGCGCCGCACGCCGGCGGCGGCGCGGCGGTGGCGCGGCCTACAAAGTAGGCACTACGAACCGATCCTATTTCTTTCTCTGTCTATCGTAAATTATAAATTTATTTTATTCTTATTCTTAAATGGACGGATAATCAACAGGCATAAAAATTATGGAATACACGTCAATTTTAAGCAGAAATCTAAAACAACCGACAGAATTAAGTTGACAGCACACGTCAAACGGTTTGCATACCAGCGAGATACCTTTTTGGTTCGACCGGGTTATTCATTCATTTACTCATAGGAATCGGGGCCATTATCTACCTAAAACAGTTGAAACAGTAAATAATTGTATTCTTTGTTGTCATTAGAATAACTAACAACCAACTAACACAACCACCACAGATTACATAATTAGTTACCTACTATGTCAACCATCCACCAACTTAGTATGTAAGTACCTACGCAAAACCTCGCTACACAAAAATCGAGCGAGATCGCGTCTAGAATTGGGCGGACACTCCGCCAGAGTGTTGCCTATCGATATTCTATCGATACCTAGTTAAAAAAAAACCAATAGTAGGTACCTATCGATAGATCTTTTAGATCAATACCCATTATTGTTACAAAGCAAGACCTATCGGTACTATCGCTAGTATCGATCTAAATGTACTATCACTACTTTCGATAGTTTAGAAAATTTTCAAGTTCAACAATTGATAATCTACCTATCGATAGTTCGGCAACTCCGCCGCGTAGGCAATTTCGGCATGTTCAAAGAAAAAAATTGTCCGAGAGGAGTGATCTTATTTTTCTTGTTACATGTTGGTACCGAGGTACTAAGTACATACTAAGTTATTCGTGTTTTAAATCTCATTGTTAAATCATCAGTAAAGAACTAATTAAACCTATCCTGTTCTGTGTACAATATTCATGTAACGGCTACGTGCTTACATAAGTACCTAGTAGACGGGAGCAACGACTTAACGTACCTTCCGAAGCACGGATCATTTTACTTTCGGACAATCAGGTGATCAGCCTGTAACGTCCCAACCAAAGGCCTTATAAACAGATTTTTGTGATATGTCCCCACCGGAATACGAACCCGGACCCTCCGCATCCCATCGCTCAACCACTGGACCACATAGGCCAAGAAGGTTCTAAGACATAATTAAAGGATCCTGGGACGCAAGACCTCCGAGTTAGGGCTTGTTTGATCTGTCTTGATGGATACTCGGACGTGAATAGCCTCACGGATCAAGGGCAACGCGCGCCAATAAAGTAGGCATTACGAACAGATACTAGGTATTTCTTTGAGTTGATAGGTATCAAGTGAAGTTTCCTGTCGCAAAATTCATAAAAAAATTAGATTTTTTTCAGTCCCATATTGTGTTTTAAGCTGCATAGAACGCACACTTAAAATAAAAAAAATAAAAAATACTAATTATTAAATTTTATCAATGTCATCAATAATAATAATAATAACGTATCTACAACTTCAGCTATGCGCAGGTGAATAGCCGGCGCACGGGTCAAGGGCAACGCTCGCCAATAAAGTAGGCATACGAACAGATACTATTTCTTTCTCTGTCACTTGCACCATAAACATACTTCTCTCTCTCTGTCTAGACGTCGGCTCGACTCGGCCGCGGCCGGCGCGTCGTCGGCGCGCCTTTGATGCTTTGCGCTAACGCCGCCGCGCGCTTCCGCTCAGTCGAATACTAAGCTTGACCCGAATCGCGTGATGTTTTTCGAGGATATTTTTTTCGTGTTTGTGAGTGTTTTGTGTTTGTTTTATTCTGTAAATGAGTAGTGTCGACTATGATGATAGATCATAGACCATTTACTGCACAAAAGTATGGAAGATTGTTGATGTTTATTAAAGAGCAAGGTGTTGTGTTTGTGAGTGCGTGTGATACCTACCTACCGCGGAAACGCGATGTTGCATACCTACGTGACGTGACATGTTCTAGGGTACCTACCTAGGTACTTCATCCGAAGGAATAACAATTAAGGTAAGGCAAGAGTAGGGTTTTTATTGTTAATAAGTTAGGAACGTTTTAATAACTGGTAGGTAGGTGAAAGGTACCGTGCGTGAAAAATCGTGGCAGTAGGTGTTCTACTTCAACAAACTCAACATTTTTAAACGTTGCACCACTAAGCATCTAAATACAAGAGAATGAAAACTCCTACCTAGATACAACATCGTATCACGCACGCACTCGTAACGTAGCCGTGCGTAGGTTTAACGTTTGTGTGCCGCGTTGTTCGCCTTACATTGCGGCACAGTAAAAATTCAAAATCTTAATTAAACATTTGCGACAAGAAAAACATCCACCATCGTTTTTAGTACAATCAAATAGGCGTTCCATTTTTTTTTTTCGTTACGATGTCCCTAACACCCTGTATATAAAAATTAGCTGCGATTTTTTGCGAACTTTGGAGATATGAGATAAAATCGAATCCTAGTCAGGGAACGGAAATTGCTATCAATTGCGGTTTCGTGGTTGACTTGATTTAACAATACTTATTGATTATTTTATATTGTTAAGTTTTTATCATTTTGGTGTCATTTTCCGTGAGAAAATAGATATCTGAATTAATGCACACATTCTGAAACAATATATAAAGGGAGGTAACAAAATATGTTTCCATTACAATTTCAGTGGTATTTTCGTATAGTACGGCTATTTTACTCTTCAAAATGTCTACTTTTAACTGTAGTAAACGTGAATTAATAGAATCTTATATAGAAGGCGGTAAAACGACTGCGGCACTTTCGACATATTTGGAGGAAAAACAAGTATCAGAAGACAATATATGTTTTATAATTGGTAAAATTCAACAGACTATCATCCCTGCGTTTAATAGACGCTGGAAAGAAGCAACACGCAATAATAATATATTTTTAAAAAATAACACAAATTGGCTGGATTCTGAAAAGCTTTTCGTTTTGAATCACTTTGATAACGCAAAAATAATCAAAATGCTTACAGATGAAGAAGCAATGAACCTAACAAGAAACCCTATTACATAGCTAGTTAAATTAATAATATTAAGAAAATTTTGATTCATTCCTATGTTTAGCATAATGTATAGCTATAGGTACTGTACCATTTTTTATTTTATTTTATCATTAATATGATAAGTTATGTTAATTGAGTAATTAGTGTTAAGAAATACAGGTAAGATAATATAACTAAAAATATAAATTTCAATAAATATATAGCATTTTAAACGATTGTGAGTTTTCTTTATTTAATAAAAAAAATTACGCGTAATTTCAATTCACCAAACGTTACTTATATGAATTTTTATATATTCCTTTATATTAGTGCAAAATTACATCGCTCTATCTTTAAAATTGACGGAGCTACAGATTTTTGATCCGAAACACACCCAAATATTCCACAGTGCGCCGGCGTCGTGGAGCCTGTGGATCACTCCGACTGGGCCACTCCTCTGGTGATAGCAAGTAAAGCGGATGGCGGTATACGTATATGTGCGGATTACAAGGTGACCCTTAATCGCGTTTTATTAGGTAGCGATAGGTACCCGGTCCCCAAAATGGAGGATTTATTCAGTAATCTGAGTGGAAATAGATATTTTACGAAATTAGATCTATCGCAAGCGTATAACCAGTTGGTACCTGATGAGTCCTCTAGGGCTTATACTGTGATTAACACGCATCGAGGTTTATTTAAATATAACCGTCTTGTCTACGGTCTGGCCTCCAGCCCAGGTATCTTCCAAAAGTTTATGGAAACCCTGTTGAAGGAAATACCTGATGTAGTCATTTTTTTTGATAATATTTTGATTAAAAGTAAAGATATTCAAAGTCATTTGAAGACTGTGGAACGAGTTTTAAACATATTAGAAAGTAACGGTATGAAGATTAAAAAGAATAAATGTGAGTTTTTATCGGAACAAGTACAGTACTTAGGTTTTATTGTAGATAGGAATGGCGTACGGGTTAACCCGGATAAAGTTAAACCTATTGTCGAAATGTCTCCACCACGCAGTGCGTCCGAATTAAAATCATTTCTAGGTATGGTAAACTTTTACGGGAAATTTGTAAGAAACTTATCGTCCTATCTAGGGCCACTTTATAACTTGCTTAAAAAGGGCATGCAGTATACTTGGGAGAAAGTTCATAATGATTGCTTTATACGGGTGAAAGATGTATTATGTAGTGCGAACGTGTTGGTCCACTATGACGGGTCGCGACCGGTGATAGTGACATGCGACGCGAGCGCACGCGGGCTGGGCGCGGTGCTGGCGCAGCCCGGCGCGGACGCTGCCGGTGGCGAGAAAGTGGTGGCATATGCCTCGCGAGCGTTGACTACGGCCGAAAAGAATTACAGTCAAATTCACAAAGAAGCATTAGTGATTATATTTGCAGTTGATAAGTTTCACCAGTACTTGTATGGTAGACAATTTATACTCCGCACTGATCATAAACCCTTAGTGACTATTTTCGGACCTAATACGGGAATTCCATCCACGGCCGCGAGTCGTCTTCAGAGATGGGCCATTAAACTTTCAGCATATGATTTCAAAATCGAATACGTGTGCACTGACAAAAATACAGCGGACGCCCTGTCGCATATGATTAGAACCCACAAGGAGGAGGCTATCGCCGCCGAGGAGGCATTGCCTGAACAAACATACTTACATTTTGCGACTGAAGCTCTCTTATTAGATTCTAAAATATTAAAAAAATAAACAGCTTCTGATCCGATATTGAGTAGGGTAACAAGTTATATAATGGATGGTTGGCCTACGGATGTAGACATTAGGGAATTAAAACCTTACTTCAATAGGAAGGAAGAATTATATTGCGAGTTAGGTTGTATCTTATGGGGGCACCGAGTCGTCGTTCCGCCGTCTTGTAGGGCTAAAGTAATCGGGGAGTTACATGAGTCCCATATGGGGATCGTGAAAACAAAGGCGTTGGCCAGGAGCTACGTGTGGTGGCCGGGAGTGGACGAGGCGCTGGAGGCGGCGTGCCGCGCGTGTGCCGTGTGCGCCAGCGTGGCCACCGCGCCGCCTGCGCATGCGCCCTGTCCGTGGCCCTGGCCTGACCGCCCTTGGTCAAGGTTACATGTTGACTTCTTAGGTCCAATCTCAGGCATGACATATTTAATCGTGGTGGACGCTTGTTCAAAATGGATTGAGGCCATTCAAATGAAAGGTACTACAGCGGGGGCGGTGACAGCGGAGCTGCGGAAGATGTGGGCTAGGTTCGGATTGCCTAAACAAATTGTTAGTGATAACGGACCACCCTTTGCAAGTACTGAATTTGAAACTTTCTTAAAAAAAAATGGCGTAGATCATATTTTCTCCGCGCCTTACCACCCAGCGTCAAATGGTGCGGCGGAAAACGCAGTCAAAATTTGTAAACGCACAATTAAAAAAGCTCTTAAACAAAAACTTTATGTTGAAACGGCTTTAAGTAGGTTTTTGATAGCATATAGGAATACTGAACATTACACAACGGGGGACAGCCCGGCTAGAATATTACTAGGAAGAAGTCTTAGAATGCGTTTAGATAAATTGAAGCCTGATAGATCCAGTCGGGCGAGGGAAATTCAGCGGCGGAGGAGTGAGGCAGACGCGGGGGACGACAGTCGCAGGCACCGCCAGCTCGCGGCGGGCGAGAGTGTGTGGTGCCGCGACTACCGCTCCGCGGACAAGTGGCTCTCGGGTAAGGTCATAGACAAATTAGGGAATACTGATTACTCCGTCAAATGCGATAATGGACTCGAGGTACATAGGCATATCGGCCAATTAAGGCGTAGGGTGTCTGATGTAACCTTAGATATACGTACACCGCAAATACCTACCGTTCGACGATCTAGTTCGTTGATAATACCCGTTGAGGAAAAAGACGAACCGGAGGAGGGCCTGGAGGAGCTTGCAGAATTGACGACACCGGTGTCACCGGCCGCCACGCAGGCGGCATCGGCTACGACATTAAGCTCTCAAACACCACCCAGTGTGTCGGAGAACAGGACTTGTGTAAGCCGACCACGAAGAGTGGTTAGGCCTCCTGTTAGATATGGTTTTGATGATTATGCTTAAGTTACCTTCAATTGTCTGGGGTAGTTAATTGTAATTATACCTAAGTGGCATTTCATAGTTAGTCACATAATTGTTATAATTGTCATTACAAGCATAAAATTATATGTACACAATAAAAAAAACAGTTGTGATTGTATACCCAGCTTGGTCTGATTAATGTAATGTAGTTTTAAGGGTGGAGGTGTTGGTATATATTTAAGAAAGCAGGTAGATGTATTTCTTTACACTTTTGTAATTAATGTCGGTACTCCAGTCTTGCAATACACATTGAGTGGTGACTACGTCTTTTATTTATCGTTTTTTTTTTTTTTCTTTTTTTTTTGTAACTATTGTTGATTGATCCACAGTCCACTGAAGTGCCTACGATGAAGGGAACAACATGGACAGTTCTACTCAGAATTACTCCAACCCATGCGATGTTCATCCACGCGACAACCCACCTGATCTGAGTGGAACTTAACTGAAGCAAGAGAGTGATGCCTAATTCCATCTGCCAACTAGCACCACTTCTCTCCCGTGCACCAGTCGCACCCACACCGACGTGTTCATCTTGCCAGTTTTCCTCACACCCGTCCACTTGTCTCTTGAAGATTGGCGTCCACAACACCAACGGTTGGTTAGGTCATGCAAGCATTGTTACAATTGATAAAAACACATATTTTTTATACCCACGACGGAACGGAGCAGGTATATGCGTTTAGGGTGAGAGATGTTTGTGTGTGCGTTTGTGCAAAGAAATGTTATTAATTATCTTCTAAACTAATAATCCGATTTTGATGCGGTTTTCAATAACGGGTTTGTGTTTGATGAGTTCATGTTATTAGACAAGTGTCATGTCTGTAACTCACTAGGGGGCGCCACAATATTAGTGTTTAGAATAAATATTATCCGAAACGCCTCTTCAATTTATAATAGCAATTTATTTGCAATAGTTTTTATTAGTTAATTGTTTTTGACAGGCGTTTTTTTTTCGGTTCCATTGATTACACGTAATTACGTCGAACACGGTGCTGTTTCATTGCTACCTAAATCCCTTAAAAATCAGTAAAAAGGCATTGATATGCCTTTTTGCCTGATGGCATATTCATGGTCCTTCGAGCCACATTTCGGAGAAGATCCCAGATCACAATCAATAAATTGTAGATAAATTAATACGAAGTGATTGGCGAAGATTAAAGAGAAGATTAAAGAAAAATCAAGATCGACTATAAGTGGCACGTGGATTGTGTGGTCAAGTGAATCAAATTCATCCAATTAATCCTCATTTAATTCATAAAGTTGAACCCATCACTCAATAATCAGGTAGTATTAAGTAAACAGCCTCCGTGGTCTAGTGGTTAGAGCGTTAGGCTCACGATCTGGTGTTCCGGGTTCGATTCCCGATGGGGACATTGTCGAAATCACTTTGTGAGACTGTCCTCTTTGTTTGGTAAGGACTTTTCAGGCTTGAATCACCTGATTGTCCGAAAAAGTAAGATGATTCTGTGCTTCGGAGGGTACGTTAAGCCGTTGGTCCCGGCTATTAGCCGTAAAAACACCTCCACCAACCCGCAGTGGAGCAGCGTGATGGAGTATGCTCCATACCCCCTCCGGTTGATTGAGGGGAGGCCTGTGCCCAGCAGTGGGACGTATATAGGCAGTTTATGTATGTTATGTATTAAGTAAAGCAAAGTGTTGTTAATTACGGTTAGTATAATTTTAATTACATTTATTACCCACGACGGAACGGAGCAGGTATATGCGTTTAGGGTGAGAGATGTTTGTGTGTGCGTTTGTGCAAAGTAATGTTACCACCTATCTTTTAAACTAATGATCCGATTTTGAGGCGGTTTTCAATAGCGGGTTTGTGTTTGATGAATTCATGTTCTTAGACAGGTGTCATGGCTGTAACTCACTAGGGGCGCCACAATATTAGTGCAAAACAATGTTGCAATATAATCAAAACGAAATGTCCGATTACAATTCTGTTTTCGGCAATGTGTACGTGGTAGCTTATTGCATGTTCCCAAATAATAAAAATTACGTCTTTAACTCACTAGAGGGTGCTACAATATTAGTGAAAAATAGTATTGCAATAATATTAAAACGAATTGTCCGATTTCAATGCGGTTTTAAGCAATGGGTTCGTAGTTGAATGGTGCATGGTCTAAGATAAGTCTTATGATATTAACTCACTAGGAGGCGCTGCTATATTAGTGTGAAACGTTTATATTGCAGTCTCGGTGTTGTCGCCTTACCACAAGAACGTGTTCCGTGCGGTCTCGAGTGCAAACAAAATAAGTGGTTCTCAAAGTTCATCATGAGCTCTGAATTAAAAAAGTGTTTTTGCGGAGACCCGATGACGGATGGAGCGCTATGCAGCACTTGCAACCAAGAGATGCATTTCCACTGTGGCGGCATCACGGAGAAAGGCTATCGTCAACTGGGGGGTAGAAAGGCTACATGGCGTTGTCAGAAGTGCAAAATTCCAGCTTCTCCTCTTCCACCATCTCCTGAGGCAAACTACGAGACACTGCTTAAAGAAATTAAACTTTTGTCGGACAAACTTGCTCCATTATCTATATTAATAGATGATGTTAAACAGCTCAAGAATGATTTTGCTAACTTAAAGGCTGCTGTTACATCGGCTAACAATGCTGTGGATAGTTTCGCGACTCGCTTAGAGAGGGTGGAGTCTAGAGTCGTTCAGTTGGAATCGATGCAGTCTGCAATAGATAAACTGGTTGTGGTGCAGGATGAGAAGGAGCAATGGGATAGATTAAATAATATCGAACTTAAAGGAGTGCCTCAGACGAAAGGTGAAAATTTGATCGATATTGTTTGCAAAGTGGGAAGAGAAGTCCAATACCCGATATCCAAAAATTTAATCAACTTTGTTACGCGCGTCCAGACCAAAGACCCTAATCATACTAAGCCTATCATAGTGTGTTTTAACAATAGGTACGTAAAAGAAGACTTTATAGCTGCCGCTAGGCTGACTATGAAGAATAAATCAATTATGCCTACCAACTTGGGATTGGAAGGGTTTCAGAGGATCTTTGTCAACGACCATCTAACTGTCAAAAACAAGGCTCTCCTATCTAAGACCAAGAAGATGGCTGATGAACACAGTTTCAAGTATGTTTGGGTGAAGACTTCGAAGATTTTTGTGCGAAGAGACGACGAATCAGCAATACTGCATATAAAGACGGAGAAAGACCTATCAAAGTTATTGCCTGTCTAACCTTCAAACCTATTATTTCCTTGTTTTTATTATTGCTTTTGTTTATGATAAGTCTAAGCGCTATGTTAAGTTTGAATGCAGGTGTGCAATCTTTGGGAAACACTGAGTGTGGCTTCTACTGTGTAGGTTGTTGGGTCGAAGTGGGTATAAAATTGATATTTTACTGCAATATGGATGATTACAATTACCGTATATTGAACGCTATTGCCTTCTATGAATATGCATTGTCGCTTGACGCTAATCGTGCGGGCCTTTTGTTAGCTCGTTACCGGACGACCGGTTCACTTATGCCTACTCTGCTATTCAATATCGCAACTGGTTTATTACTTACTAACTACTTCGTAGTTGAAGTTTTATTTATGTCTACGTCGCTTCATATTACTTGTAATGTGTACTACTACTTATTTTATATTTTTATTGCTATATATAAAAATGCCGGGGCTTAATTTTTACTATCAAAATGTACGTGGCCTGCGTACCAAGACTAGTCAGTTTTTGAGAAATGTTTACTTGAATTCTTATGATGTAATAGCATTGTCCGAGACTTGGTTATTAGATAGCATTCACAGTTCGGAGTTATTTGACTCGAGATACCTCGTCTACCGGCGGGATCGTGATTATGAGCGCACTCAGCAGGAGAAGGGTGGAGGTGTATTGTTGGCTGTACGGCGGGACTTGACAGTTATGGAAAGACCGGATTGGAGTAGTTCTGCTGAGGATTTGTGGCTGTCATTAGCAGTTACAAATAAAAGGCCTAAGGTCATCTATAAAATTCATGTGTGCATAGTATACATATGCGATGAGAACTTAGGTAATTCTATTAGTCAACAGTTAAATAACTTTGCCAATAAATTAAGTGATATTATCATGGCTAACCCCTGTGATAAATTTATTGTGCTGGGTGATTTTAATTTACAGAATCATGTAACTTGGACTCCTACTAATTTAGAGCGTGAGCTTCGTCCTGTTATAAATAATCATTGTGAATCAGTCACTAATCTTATTGACGTCTTAAACTGTTGCTGTTTAAACCAGTATAATAAAGAAGTTAACCATATCGGGCGTATATTGGATTTGGCTCTTTCAAATGAGGTCATTAATGTGTGTGCATGTAACTTGCCGTTGGTGCCGGAAGATAAGCAACACAAGTCGCTATGTATTGAGGCTGATTTTGTGCAGATACATAAATTAGAGGAGCCTAAAAGACTAAAGTATATGTTCAATCGTGGGGATTATGCGAATATAATATTGGCTTTATGTGAAACCGACTGGTCTCTTTTGTTAGAATCTTGTAGCCTTGAACGTGCCGTCAGCCTATTTTATGACAGACTTTACGAAATTAGAGACAAGTTTGTTCCGAGAAAGTGCGTCAGGCCTAGTTCATACCCTCCATGGTACAGGCCAGCCCTTATAAAAATTATAAAAGAAAAAGATAAATTTCATCGTAAATATAAAATTTACAATAATCGTTCTGATTATCTTTCCTTCTCACTCTTACGACAACGCGAACTTGCTGTTGAAAAATTAGCGTTTGACACGTACATGTCTCGAATAGAGTTCGCAATTGCCAAGGACCCCAAGTCATTTTGGACGTATATTAAAAGTAAGTATAAAGATACCTCCTTTCCAAGCACTATGAAATATAATGATATATCTGCCAATACGGGTGACACTATATGCAATCTGTTTTCGGAGTATTTCAATTCTACTTTTCTGAACGGTAATGATGATAATTCGTATTGTCCACCCAGTGTTGGCACCAGTTGCAGTATTTCCTCAATTGAAATTTCTACCTCTGAGACCCTCGAACTGCTAAAAACTATCGATTTGAATAAATCCGGAGGCCCAGATTCTATTCCACCTATTTTTATTGTCACGTGTGCTAAAGAGCTGGTAGTACCGCTTACAATCCTTTTTAAGCGATCGGTCAACGAGGGTATTGTACCCGGTATTTGGAAATCCGCCTTTATCACCCCTGTTCACAAGAAAGGGAAAAAGGATGACGTTCGAAACTACAGACCAATATCCAAATTATGCATATTCGCCAAAGTGTTGGAAAGAGTAGTTTATAACCAGCTTTACACTGCGATGAGAAGTTCGTTCAGTGATGTTCAACATGGGTTTCTAAAAAGACGTTCAACAACTTCGAATCTCATACTGGCGAGTGACTTTATTTCCAGGGGAATGGATGATGGATATCAGGTGGATGTGATCTATACCGATTATAGCAAGTGTTTTGATCGTATAGATCACACAGTACTTTTAAGGAAACTTTCCCATGCAGGAATACATGGTAATCTCTATAGATGGTTCTCTTCCTATATCGAAAACCGCAACCAGGCTATTGTATTGTCAGGTTATACTTCCAATTGGATACCAGTACCATCGGGTGTCCCTCAAGGCTCCTTGTTGGGTCCCTTGCTATTTATTTTGTTTATTAACGATATTCAGTCATGCTTTCTTCATTCTAAAATATTATTATTTGCAGATGATATGAAAATATTAAAAGTTATAAAGAATATTAATGATATTACTAACCTACAAGCCGATCTGTATCGTTTTGAAAATTATTGCTCAGCAAACAAACTTGACCTAAATATACCTAAATGTTTTTACATGTCATACTCGCGGAAGAGAACAAATTTTAATCAGGGATATATTTTAAAAGATAAAAACATTACTAAGACTGAAACAATCAGAGACTTGGGAGTCATATTTGATACTCAGTTACTATTTGATAAGCAAATCGAAAGTATTACAGCAAAAGCACATAAAGCCATGGGGTTCTTAATGAGAACATCTGCCAATTTTCGGGAACTAAAGACAATAAAGATACTTTACTGTGCGTTTGTGCGAAGTCATCTCGAGTATGCTTCTCTCGTATGGAATCCGCAATACGACGTTTATAGGAATAGAATAGAGTGCATTCAGAGGAGGTTTCTGCGTTACTTAGATTTTAAATCGAGACAAAGGTCTACTGACTACTCTCATCGCTGTAGGCGCTATCATTTCTTACCCCTACACACAAGGCGAAATATCAGTGATATATGTTACCTGGTCGGGCTGGCGAATGGCTCGTACGACAGTCCTGAGCTCCTGTCTTCAATATATTTGAGGACTAACACTCTAGGCTTAAGGCAGCGTCCATTGCTTCACATACAACGATCGAGAACTAACTATAGATCTAATGCGTTTCTCATACGTGCGAGCAACTCTTTTAATGAATCATCTAACAGCATAGATTTATTCCACACTAGTATTGCATCTATTAAGCGAATTCTAACACAAGAATATTTTGAGACTCAATAAATTTACTCATGTTATAATTATACTCATAAAATAATAATGGTTAAGTTAAATTGGATTAGTAGACTAACCCACCTGCATTCGAACTGACTTAGGGTTTTGTTTTCCTTTTCCTTGTTAGCTATTATCTTTATGTATCATTCTAGCCACTTTTCTTATCTTATTTTAATTTCTCTCCTACCTTTTTATTTATTGGCGGGAACTTGTTATTAGCATTGTTTCATGTATATTTAGTTCATTTAATGTATAATTAGTCTGTAAGTTCTCCAAATTATATAAAAATAAAAAAAAAAAAAAAAAAAAAAAAATAAAAAAAAAAAAAAAATTACCCACGACGGAACGGAGCAGGTATATGCGTTTAGGGTGAGAGATGTTTGTGTGTGCGTTTGTGCAAAGTAATGTTACCACCTATCTTTTAAACTAATGATCCGATTTTGAGGCGGTTTTCAATAGCGGGTTTGTGTTTGATGAATTCATGTTCTTAGACAGGTGTCATGGCTGTAACTCACTAGGGGCGCCACAATATTAGTGCAAAACAATGTTGCAATATAATCAAAACGAAATGTCCGATTACAATTCTGTTTTCGGCAATGTGTACGTAATAGCTTATTGCATGTTCCCAAATAATAAAAATTACGTCTTTAACTCACTAGAGGGTGCTACAATATTAGTGAAAAATAGTATTGCAATAATATTAAAACGAATTGTCCGATTTCAATGCGGTTTTCAGCAATGGGTTCGTAGTTGAATGGTGCATGGTCTAAGATAAGTCTTATGATATTAACTCACTAGGAGGCGCTGCTATATTAGTGTGAAACGTTTATATTGCAATATTATTAAAATTAAAACGTATTGTCTGATTTCAATGCGGATTTCAGGAATGAGTTCGTGGGTGATTGGTGCATGTTCTCAGATGAGTGTTATAGAGGTAACTTTAAACAGAAAGCAACTGTATAATTACCCACGACGGAACGGAGCAGGTATATGCGTTTAGGGTGAGAGATGTTTGTGTGTGCGTTTGTGCAAAGAAATGTTATTAATTATCTTCTAAACTAATAATCCGATTTTGATGCGGTTTTCAATAACGGGTTTGTGTTTGATGAGTTCATGTTATTAGACAAGTGTCATGTCTGTAACTCACTAGGGGGCGCCACAATATTAGTGTTTAGAATAAATATTATCCGAAACGCCTCTTCAATTTATAATAGCAATTTATTTGCAATAGTTTTTATTAGTTAATTGTTTTTGACAGGCGTTTTTTTTTTCGGTTCCATTGATTACACGTAATTACGTCGAACACGGTGCTGTTTCATTGCTACCTAAATCCCTTAAAAATCAGTAAAAAGGCATTGATATGCCTTTTTGCCTGATGGCATATTCATGGTCCTTCGAGCCAGATTTCAGAGAAGATCCCAGATCACAATCAATAAATTGTAGATAAATTAATACGAAGTGATTGGCGAAGATTAAAGAGAAGATTAAAGAAAAATCAAGATCGACTATAAGTGGCACGTGGATTGTGTGGTCAAGTGAATCAAATTCATCCAATTAATCCTCATTTAATTCATAAAGTTGAACCCATCACTCAATAATCAGGTAGTATTAAGTAAACAGCCTCCGTGGTCTAGTGGTTAGAGCGTTAGGCTCACGATCTGGTGTTCCGGGTTCGATTCCCGATGGGGACATTGTCGAAATCACTTTGTGAGACTGTCCTCTTTGTTTGGTAAGGACTTTTCAGGCTTGAATCACCTGATTGTCCGAAAAAGTAAGATGATTCTGTGCTTCGGAGGGTACGTTAAGCCGTTGGTCCCGGCTATTAGCCGTAAAAACACCTCCACCAACCCGCAGTGGAGCAGCGTGATGGAGTATGCTCCATACCCCCTCCGGTTGATTGAGGGGAGGCCTGTGCCCAGCAGTGGGACGTATATAGGCAGTTTATGTATGTTATGTATTAAGTAAAGCAAAGTGTTGTTAATTACGGTTAGTATAATTTTAATTACATTTATTACCCACGACGGAACGGAGCAGGTATATGCGTTTAGGGTGAGAGATGTTTGTGTGTGCGTTTGTGCAAAGTAATGTTACCACCTATCTTTTAAACTAATGATCCGATTTTGAGGCGGTTTTCAATAGCGGGTTTGTGTTTGATGAATTCATGTTCTTAGACAGGTGTCATGGCTGTAACTCACTAGGGGCGCCACAATATTAGTGCAAAACAATGTTGCAATATAATCAAAACGAAATGTCCGATTACAATTCTGTTTTCGGCAATGTGTACGTGGTAGCTTATTGCATGTTCCCAAATAATAAAAATTACGTCTTTAACTCACTAGAGGGTGCTACAATATTAGTGAAAAATAGTATTGCAATAATATTAAAACGAATTGTCCGATTTCAATGCGGTTTTCAGCAATGGGTTCGTAGTTGAATGGTGCATGGTCTAAGATAAGTCTTATGATATTAACTCACTAGGAGGCGCTGCTATATTAGTGTGAAACGTTTATATTGCAATATTATTAAAATTAAAACGTATTGTCTGATTTCAATGCGGATTTCAGGAATGAGTTCGTGGGTGATTGGTGCATGTTCTCAGATGAGTGTTATAGAGGTAACTTTAAACAGAAAGCAACTGTATAATATAATATAATAAGGGACTTAATATTATGTGGTAGGATGAATCACACTTATTGTTTTGCGAGATCTTACCTACACATTATATAGATTATGATTCGTATATGCTCTCTAAAATGTCTGAAATAAAATTAAGCAAAATTAAAAATTTTGAAAAAACCCACGACGGTAAAAATCTCATCGAAAAAGAATAAAATAACTCAAAACCCCCGACTTAACCCAATTATTATGTAACGAAATATTATATTAGACTTAAAAATACTTTCTAAAAAGAGTTGATATCTCGAGACATCGGTAATAGATATACTTAAGTACCTAAACAATGAATATGGATGTTTACAGTTTTTTCCTAACGTGTCTGTTTCTCGAAAATATACTTAAATGTAGCGATAATAATTTTACCATAATACATAACCGAGGAATATCCGTCGGGGGCTGCCTTTTCTATATGAAATTTCAACAAAAATTTAATCATACTCATAAGTGTATTTTATGTCGTCGTTAAACATCTACAATTCTTCAATAATTGTATTCACGTCACTAGAAAAACTTTAGCTGGGTTAATGGCAGCCCCCGACGGATATTCCTCGGTTATGTATTATGGTAAAATTATTATCGCTACATTTAAGTATATTTTCGAGAAACAGACACGTTAGGAAAAAACTGTAAACATCCATATTCATTGTTTAGGTACTTAAGTATATCTATTACCGATGTCTCGAGATATCAACTCTTTTTAGAAAGTATTTTTAAGTCTAATATAATATTTCGTTACATAATAATTGGGTTAAGTCGGGGGTTTTGAGTTATTTTATTCTTTTTCGATGAGATTTTTACCGTCGTGGGTTTTTTCAAAATTTTTAATTTTGCTTAATTTTTCATTTAGTGAATGTGATAACCTGTACTAATAATTTGGTCAAATTAGCGATGATAACTCAATGTAAGTATTAACAAACTCAGTACATGTTTGTTATTGTCAATAATATCTTTAAATTATACAACTCGCTTATGTTTGACAATTACTTGCTTTGCTTATTGCATGCTAATTGCTGAAAATTGCTTAGTTAAAAATTGCTTTTTCTTTCACATTTCTCTGCTTATTGAATGACTATTGCTAACTCATTAGATAGAACCTACTTCTCATATAAGTAGGTGGATGCGGCCTCGATTAGCGGGGGAACCACGTGAAAAAAAGCGAGCTACTGGGTGTACCTCCTGGGTAGTTTGGAAATCACCTAATATATACATCGTGGCCATATCATAGAATTGATCATTTCATGAAATGATCGACCATTTCATGAAATGGTCGTATTTCATGAAATAGAACAACATTCGTTGGCCACATCATGATGTGGTTTAGCCAGATCAATGAACACAAAACGTTTAACGATATGACCAACTAAATGCATGACTACTTCATGATATGGCCAAACGTTAGCGATCATATCGTAAAATAGTAACATTATCCACCGGTAGCGGCGCTGGTGTCGCTTTGTTTTTGTTTTGCATAATGGCGGCGGACAATAATTATTCTTGTGTGAACGCGAATAATACGAATAATAATGAGCAAATACAAGATAAAAGTGCAGTGAAGCAATGTTTTGACATTAAGGTTGTCATGATTTTAAACAAATCAAACATATTTTGTAACACTTGTCCAGTTATTAGTTATTAATCTATGCTCTAACAATGGTATTTAGTTATTATTCTGCGGTATTTAGTCTATGATTAACAGTGGCGCCATCTGTAGGGATATTAACTGTGGAGGTAGCACCTGATTGGTGAGTTACATTCCCGCGCAAATATAAAACGTAAAATGTGACGGAGGCGGGAAGAAAATACTCCCTCCAGGGTTTGGGAAATTGGTACATCCATTCTGATGGTAGACACGAGCAGAGCAATACATCAGTAAGAAATCGTAATAATTCAGAAGTGCGCCTTGACCACCCACTCAGCCGCTCGTTATTAAGGATTAAGGCTCGTTATTAATTGAAGATTTGTTGTTCTATTTTATTAAGTAATAATTTATATTTTATTATTACATACATACATAAACTCACGCCCGTAATCCCAAATGGGGTGGGCAGAGCCACAAGTAATCAAAGACAACTTGCAGCCACTGTTGATACGAAGTCCTAAGATGGATATGATGAACCTTATGGTGATAAGGGATCAGCCTATCGCCCATAACATTAGTCCATCATGTTAGAGGACGCAATCCCTCTGTCGGTTATATTTTATTATTATTATTATTATATTTGTTTATGTACACTAGCAGCTCAGAGCTGATGCGTGTACTTCACTGCACTTGTTTTTAAGATTGTTATTTTCTATTGTAAATGTCTAGTCTGTGTTTAAAGGAGTTCACTGATGGTGCACTAACTATTGATTCTGGGAGCTTATTCCAAGAGTCCACAACGCGATTTGGCAGGAAATTATGTTTTGGGTTACCAGCACACAAAGGCTTGTACAGCTTTAATGAATGTCCTCTCAGATTCACATTTTTGCTGAGTTTAAAGATATCCTTTAATTGTTCCACATCGTAATGGTCATGTAATATTTTATATGTCTCTATAAGATCGCCTCGCTTTCTGCGTTGCTCAAGTGTAGTAAGGTTTAGAAGTGAGAGTCTTTCTTCGTAAGTTTTGTCACGCAGTGAACTGACCATCTTAGTTGCTCGTCTCTGAACCTTTTCGAGTGTAATTATGTCCTTTTTAAAGTACGGACACCATATTTGAAATGCGTATTCCAATAGTGGACGAATATAGGTTTTGTACAGTTTTATAAACAGTTCCTTATCTATAACATAGAATGCCTTTCTGATGATATATAGTAAGGAGTTAGCTTTCTTAGTTATATTCAGTATGTGTTCATCCCATTTCAGATTATGTGTAATAGTCACGCCAAGATCTCTTTGCGATTCCACTGGCTGAATATTCGTAGAGTCAATAGTATAACTAAGTTTAGGATTATTACTGCCTATGTGCAAGACAGTGCACTTCGTAGCATTAAGTGTTATAAGCCAATCCTTAGTCCATTGGGAGATACGATCCAGGTCCCTCTGAATGACGTTGTGACTTACAAGAGGATTTGCAATAAGTTTAGTGTCGTCAGCAAATACCGATAAGTTCGAATTTATAGCACTCTTCAGGTCAGTAACAAAGATACCAAATAAAATTGGCCCGAGCACAGATCCCTGCGGCACCCCGCTATAAACATTATGGGCATCAGACAGCGCTTCTCCTACTCTTACTTTGAATATCCGGTTGGTCAGAAAGTCAGTAATCCATTGTAAAAGTTTGCCCCTGATTCCAAAGTGATCAAGTTTACTTATAAGCCTTTTTATAGGTACTCGATCAAACGCTTTCTCATAATCCAGATAGATGATATCCGTAGGTTGCCGCATGTCCCAGTGTTGTGTCCATTTGTCCATGCACAGTAGTAGGTTGGAAATATGTGAGGAGGGAACGGGGAGACAAGTAAACGACTCGAGTAATGACGAAAGAATGCGCATTTATATTAGTAAATTAACATATTAGATTATAGTAGCTTAGTAAGAATAATAAGTACCTATATAGAGAATATAGTCTTTAGACCTTACACCTCCTTTCACAAAAAGAAAAAAATAAAATAGTAAATCATTACATTTTTTTTTCAATGTTAGCCTTGAACCATTACAAGATAATTAAGAAACATAGTAGAACTTAAATAATACATCTTAATCAGTAAAATAAAACTTGGTTCTATTCTTATGAACTAACATTTTCTTACCATTGACGTCAATTTCTACGTTAGAAGAAAGGTCTTGTAATACCTTATATGGACCTAAGTAAATATTATCTAGCTTATTTCCTACTTCATTTTTTACTAGAATTAAGTCATTTGTTTTATAAACTATTGGGTTACATGTTTCATCATACTTTTTCTTTCTATCTATCTTACTCTTTAACAAATTATTCCTTGCGTTCTTTTGAGAAGACTGAATGCGATATTTTAAGTCACAACCATAATTTTCATGATTATACAATGGCTCTACAGCATGTCCTGTCAAATTACTAGGCAAACAGCATTTTCTACCATATACGAGTTCAAAAGGTGTGTACTGTGTCTCGGTATGTACTGTGGTATTAAAAGAAAAACTCCAAAATGGTAACCACGTGCTCCACGTACCTGGATGGTTGTCCGTTTGTATACGTAAGAAAGCTGCCAGATGTTTGTGGGTGTTCTCCAGCGCTCCTATGCTTTGGTGGTGATAAGCTGTGGAGTTTAGTTGTTCAATATTTAAGAGTTTACATACCTCTTTAAATGTCGTTGATAGGAACTCCGTGCCTCGATCTGTAGCAATTCAATTCAATTCAATTCATTTATTTGCAAATAACCAATCATATACATCGGATGCAAATTAATATAAGTTAATTAAGGTAACAATAGGTACATTATTCAATTATTTAGTTCACAATACATTTACAGGACAATAAATACAAACATAAGAGACACACACACACACATAATAATTACTCTTAAATTAACAATAATTACTATGACAATTATAGAGTAAGACACGCACATATAGTTAACCAACATAGCAAAAATTACAATAATATATCATAGGAATAAATAAATAAATAAATAATAAAACATGTATTGCATAAAAAAAACGAAATTATTATTTTGATGTTTCGCAAAGGTCAAAAAATTCATTCAGACTATACAGAGGATTAGCAAGTAGCAGAATTCTTAGATTGTACGAGAACTCTTTTGGACCTGGACTATCACGTATACAAGAAGGAAGCGCGTTATACAAACGGATACCAAGATAAGGAAAGCTACTTTTAAAAACGCCGTAACGATATCGAGGTTGCACCAGTTTTCCTCTGTGCATTTGACGCCGATGGTTCTGATTTACCTCTAAATATTTATGTTTATCATTAAAAGTTCTAATTAGTGTTAAGTATATATAAAGCGAAACGACCGTTAATATTTTGTGTTTTTTGAAGATAGGCTTACAATGCTCCAGATAGCCAGCATTATCCAAAATACGCATAGCTTTTTTCTGCAAAAGCAAAATTCCCGTGATCTCCGTTGAGTTTCCCCACACTTCGAGTCCATATCTTATTATACTCTCGAAGTAGGAGTAATACATTAACTTCAAAGTCTGGGAGTCAACCAACCTACGCATAGATTTTAATGAATAGCATGCACTTGCTAATTTTTTTTTCACATGCTCTATTTGAGGAAGCCACCTGAGCTGACTGTCTAATTTCACGCCGAGAAAGCGGACAGTTTCCATTTTTTGTGCTGAAAGAGAGAAATCAAAGTCTTGACTGTTTGTATGGCGCTTGAAGGTGACATAGTGAGTTTTGTCACAGTTCATTTTTAGCCCATTTGCCTTAAACCAGTCACTGATCTCTTTCCACGTGTGTTTCACTGTCGCGTCAAGGACATCAAATGTGTCGTTTGCCAGGAATATAGACGTGTCATCGGCATATAGATAAACAGTCCCATTAGTTATATTAACGGAAAGGTCATTAACATATATCAGGAATAGAAGTGGGCCCAATACTGATCCTTGAGGTACGCCATATTTTATTACCATGTTGTCAGATTTCACCTTAACATCTTCACCAGTATCCTGATGGCTATATTGAAGTTGTACGTATTGTGTTCGATTGTCCAAATATGATTTTATTAGATTATAAGCGGCACCCCTCACCCCGTAGTACTGTATTTTCTCAAGTAATATATCATGACTAACACTATCAAATGCTTTGCTAAGATCACAAAAAATACCCATACATTTTAGGTCAGAATTCAAACATTGATGAATGTTACCCACCAGATCACGTATTGCCATAGTTGTACTAAAGTTTTTTCTAAATCCGTATTGCCGATTAGTAAAAAAGTTGTTCAATACAAAAAAAGTCTCTATTCTATTAGCAAGTGCATTTTCAAAAATTTTGGAGAGAACCGACAATATTGAGATAGGTCTATATTGTGCTTAAGATTTATGTTATGTTTATTGAAATTCCCAGTGTCATTGTTAGGATTAGATTCTTCATTTTTATCTATTATTTGAGAGTGTTGTTGTTCCATTGTATCAGTAACTTCAGGCAGTGAAGGTAGCTGCGTAGATGAGCAAATATGCATGAGTTGTTGGATCCTAGTATCCCTTTTTGTAAGACATTTCTCTAATTTTGAATTTTCCAAAATAAGTTTTATCATATCATTATTACATTCGTCAAGTTGTGTTTTTAATTTTTCATTTTCATGTCTGAGATCTTCATTGTTCACGTTGTTTAAGATATTTAGATCCGGAAGACTTTGGTGTGCTGATTGATTAAATGTAAGTAAGGCGCTGTAGCTATTATCATTTACGAAAGTGCACTGACTTTTTAGTAAACTTTGTGATCTATTTTTCTTAAGACATTTCTTTCCTCTGACCGTAACGAATTCATCTTGATTTGGATTTACTTTCTCTTGAGACAGCAATGAGTGACCAATGGCAGAATTCTCTATTTCTTCGTCTACAGTAGTACCAATACTGATTCTCTGAGAAAGATTATGAGAGTTATTGTTTATCGTTGATTGGAGGGGGGACTCTTTCGATGTCTCTGTGTGTAACAATCTACCAGTATCATCTTGATTTTCCTTTGAATTTTCAATAGTATGTTCTTCTTGAGTATAATCAAGTAACTGTTGTTTCATAATATCCGCCATACTTGGATGAGTGGTAATCGGTGTACTGGCATTATTCGTATTAAAACAACTGGCAAGGTCGGTATTGACTGTTTTTAAATCTTTTTTACAGTTCGGACAAACCCATGCTTGTTTTCTTTCTATGTTTAAGGTGATGCGTTTCAGTCAGCTAGGTAACGCTGCGTCAGCAGATGGCGTTACTTCTGCAGTTTTCGTATTTTTTTCCATTTATTCGTATAGTGTTGAGTTCTGACCCAGTGAAATGTTAGGTAGCGAAATCTTACATACGTTATCTTTAAGTTAAGCTACAATTGTGAAGTATTTACTGCAGATATTATATTGAAACATTGCATCAAAAGTTGGTGTCATTTCAATTTGTGTACAAACACGAAGCTGTCACACACACATGCGAACTAGGTTAGCTATTAAAAGAGATGCATAATTTGAAGTCTACTTCTAACTTCTAAATGGCGCATTTGGTAAAGCAGTCGCCGCCATTCTTAAGTTTCACGGTTCAAACCCAAGTGCATGTTTTAATTGTTTTTACTTTTTGTATTTTTTTTTACAATTGAATTTGGCGAACCCGTCTATTTGTTACGGAATTTTCAAAAAGTATCACTTTTACCAATAATATTATAATTATACAATAATGTACTTTGCACTAAAGTACCTTCCGTAATTTCCGTATTTTTTATTTTGTAAAATTCTAACAGGCATTAATCGCATTAGTGAACATGCGGCTAACTAAAAAACTACTGAACGGATTTTCATACGGTTTTCACCAAAGAGTAGAGTGATTCATGGGCGTGCTTTAGGGAATATAATTTATACAAGTATTTTTTTTTTATAAAATGGTTCAAAAATGATGATGAATGTCAAACATAATTATCGTTACAAATATAGCCGAAAAAAAAAAAAAAAAAAAGTAAAAAAAAAAAAAAAAAAAAAAAGAAACAAATTATGATTAATGTTAATAAAATATATAACATAGTCAAATTAAAAACCTACACTAAAAAAAAAAAATATAGCCGACTTGGAGCTTTCGGCGAAAAACGCTGCCTGAGCCCATTGAGATATAACAAAACAACGTATGGTTGAATTGTTCCTTTTTTGTAGGTCTACCGAAAAGTCCACAATATGTCATAATACTTATATTGTGTATAAAGAATTGTGTATATGTATTGTATGATTTTACAAATAACGATCACAGTACAGTAATAATAAGGTAGATTTTTCCTAAATTGCGTCGGTTCAAACTTTGTCGCATCGCGTTTGAAAGATGTAATAGCGCTTCAGGACGTCCCGCAAGCACGGCGCTGATGTCGCAGTATCCGCATATAATTATTATGACTTGTCATTTAGTTCCAATAAAATCCGCGGGACTTCATACGTATGTCAGTGACAGCTGGTGATAGCATGCGGGACACTTAGCAGCTAATCGAATTCTATGTTGTTTTCGCGCCCAGTCCAGACGACTTGCAGCGCATTTCTGGACTTATATTTACGCGTGGTTTTTATTGTTAGGTTAGTTAGTTCAGGTTAGGACGTGTTTTTTTAACGAGGACGTTAAAAAAAGACGAGGCTGGGACGTATTGAAGTAGTATTTCCATATATACGCGGCCTGAAATGGGCTGTTTCGGGGACCTGAACTGGTTGCTGTCGAACTTAATATCACGTTTTCTTGATTAAAATTCATAAATAAGTCAAATAGAAAAAAGATTTTCGTTAGTTTTAGATCTGTCATGATGTCTGTGATGTTTGTTGTTTATTATACATAAGAATTTCAAAATTTATCTTATTTTTTTTCCCAAAGGGCAAGGCAAAGGGAACTATGCCCGTACAGCCATGTCTTGTGTTTTTTTTTTCTTGATGATGATTAATGAAATGATGAAACCTAAGCCCCCACCCTCGGAGCAGACTCCTACTCCGAACCCCAAACGAAATAAGCGGCTTGTTGGCGCAAAGCGAAAATAGATAGGTACACTTTGTTTATTGAATATTCCGATTTAATAATACTATCGGGAATGTTTTCCGACTAACTTAATGTGACCATTAACCACAAAACACCACTTCGTATTGATTATTTAGATTATTCAATGAAGAAAGCAACCTTCCCGTTCCCGGTCACATTACATAACAAAGAGAATATAAATAAATCTGTATGTTGGATGGAAAAACAATTAATTATAAATGACTACTATTTAGGCCGGCAAATGCAACAACTTTTTTTTTGATTTGGTTTTCCCCTAAGGGTAAGGCAAAGGGAACTATGCCCATACAGCCATTTCATTTTATGTATTGATTTTTTATTATAATATATGTCCTCTTTTAAAACACGGTACTTACCCATTATTTAAAAATGTTTAAATAATATGCGTTAAAACAAAAATATTTTTCCAATATTCCTTTTCTCAGATTGTAAGTATTTTTAGTTTTTTATTTATATTTATTCTCTTCATACAAAATCTCTTTATAAATTGTCACTGACATTCTATTACACTTGTCAAGTAGTCAAAGCCTTTAGAGAAAAAAAAAAACTATCACGCACACAAACTAACATTGACACCTCTACACGCTCAGCAAATACACTGTAATCTGCACCACTACAAATGTAGAATTGATCAAAATTGAGGGTCTGAAATATGGTACTTCTCGTATTCGGACCCTAAATTTTTGTTAGTTAGCGAAAATAATACACCAAAATATTACTATTTATCGGTTTTATAACAATATTCCTCTATCCGTTTTCCTGTAGCACTGCATCAACTTTTGTATGGAAAACGAATCACCTTAAAGCGTAGTATGCATTATAAAGCTTTGAGTTTATATTACTGCATTTTAAGTCGAAATTTTTTTTACATACTGAGCAGGTCAAGAACTTGTTGCCGAGTAGTTTCGCGCGGCAACCAGCACAGTTCCTTACCGTAGAAGCCATAATTATAGGTAAAAAGATCTCGTTGTTTATTCTCAATTGACAGTGAGTCACTTCATATGCATGTATTCTAGGGACTTGTACCAATGCACTCACCGTTCAGCGATCTTTAGCGGTAACATGTATCGCTAATGGTGACGCATCGTGGTAGGAGTCATTGCACCGATGCAGATGAGCGCGAGTCGAGATGATTCATAGCAGCGACAAGTGCGCGGGTTGTCGTAGGTCAGGGTTCACAACGGATTTTTTGAAATCTTCGTAGTTTTTTTGCTTTATTTCTTAAGATATAGCACTTTTTTAAGATTTTATTTCACTGTAACGTAGTATAGCACTTCGAGCACAATAATGTCTAAAATATATATACGAAACTTTTTCTTTTACACGGATTTTAAAAATATAATGCGGAACGGCTTTATAGACGGCGATACGGCTCATCACCTATCACGTTGGACTGACAATCTGTCTCGGTACACCATACTTTAGTATAATAGTATTTTATGCAACAGTTGTATAAGAAGGGTCAAAAAATGCGAGTGGCGTGAGTTGCGATGTGAGCCTTGGCGAACATCGCAATAAGAGACGCCACGAGCATTTTTTGACCTAGTTATACAACGTTGCATACAATACTTTTTCTACGACGACGTAATTTTAAACGAAACACAAAAATTTTCCAATTTATTTTCCAACGCGCGGGAAAATGGCGGCAAATGTATCCTTTTTTTTATAGTATATCTATGGCACCAAACTAAGTAAAGGTGCCAGTTTCCAGGTCAAAAAAAAAAACAACAACAATGCTTTTTTGGCGACATTATAGTACAGTTACACTTTGTAAACAATGCTTTTATAGGCCATAGAGCGTACACTTTTTCAAAGAGTTTAATTATGTATGTACTTATATAAGACTTTTTGGTTATTTAAATGCCAGATTAAAGTAGAGGAGTAGAAAAAATTATTTACGAAGCATTTTGCAACCTCCTCGCTCTTTTTGGTAACTAAAGGATACGCCTCTACGAATTTAGTTAACTCACACTGCGTTGTTAAAATATATGAATAATTTTCATTATTAGTTTCCAGTGGTCCAACTAAGTCGAGATAAACTTTTTCGAACGCATACGAAGCAGTTGTTGTTATGACCATGGGTTCTTTTACTGGAATTGAATACTTTTGCTTCTGACATTTATCGCAGCGTTTAACGAATTTTCTAATTTCATTTTCCATTCCAGGCCATTAGTAATATTTTCTTACATTGTTGAACATCCGTCTCATGCCCGCGTGGCCACTAGTGGGCAAAAGATGGAAGTCGTTAAGAGTCACCTTTCTGTCGTGTTTATCTTCAACTCTTACCACATCCTTCAATACGCACAACCGTAAATCAAACTTACAATTTGGTTGCTTTATTTGTTGCATTAAATTTTCTATGAATTTTTTATTTTTTCTATTATTTATAACATATACAACGTCGACGTTTATACTTTTACAGAATGTATCTAACTTTTTCACAAATTCGGCTGGCGACATTTGTGATGAAAAGTCTAGATTTATCCCTATAATATCTTTGCTTGGTATATAATAAAGTACTTTATTCTCTTTGTCAATTAATCGTTTTTCTCTATACTTTATTAATTCTGTTTTTGTAATAAATAATAGCTCTACTGACCCCTTTGGCTTACTATGAGTATCCACGATTCGCGGTTGATCAGGTCGGTCGTCTTGAAAACCTATAGTATCCAATGGAGTAGACAGAGCTTTTCTACACTGGGCTCTAGTCATAACATTTATTATATGTACTTTGATTCATTTCCTTTAACTCATTTGATGTAATAATAATCCGTGACAGCGCATCAGCTGGTGCGTTATCCGATCCCTTTACGTACTCTACAGAGTAATCGTACTCCTCCAGTGCCAATCTAAACTTAAGTAATCGGCTTGACGGATCCCTCATACTGAACAAATAAACAAGTGGCTTATGGTCTGTTTTAATTTTGAAATTACGACCGTATAAGTATGGTCGAAAGTGTTTACATGCCCATAATATTGCAAGAAGTTCCTTCTCTATCGTTAGGTAATTCCTTTCCGCTTTGTTTAAAGTTCTAATTGCGAATGCAACTGGCCTATTATCTCCATTGCTAAGCACCGCTCCTATCGAATAACCTGGAGCATCAGTTTGCACTATAAATTGATTTTGTTCCGAAAAGTTTGGGTACTGTAGTAAAGGTGGGGTTGAAATTCTTTGTTTTAGTGTTTCGAATGAATTTTGTCATTTTTGATCCCAAATAAACGTTTCATTTTTCCGCGATAATTTATTCAAGGGTAATGCTATTTCCGCAAAGTTTTTAATAAATTTTCTATAATAGTTCGCGAATGCGACGAATCTTTTAACCTCGTCAGCATTCGTTGGCACTGGGTAATTTTGAATAGCCCTTATCTTTCCGGGATCAGGTAATACACCTTCACTAGAAACAACATGACCTAAGTACAAAATTTCCTTTTTTAGAAACTCACACTTGTCGGGATTGAGTTTAAGGTTGACTTTTCGCAACCTTTGAAAAACGTCCATAAGATTTTTATTATGATGATCCAAGTTTTGACCATATACTATTAAATCATCCATATAGATAAGGTATTTCTCAAATGTTAAACCCGACATAGTCCAGTACATTTGCCCGATCAAAATTCAGTATTTTTTAAGCCTGGCCACGCGAATGAAGCAGTTAATAATGCAGGTTCAGATCTTTTAGATTATTTCAGTAGGCTTTTAACTGAGGAGTTTGATCGGGTATCCTACTTAGACTTTTTCGAAACTTACAACATTCATGCGAAAGATCCATGTTTAAAGACAGTTCAGGCGGTGCAAATGCAGAACGGCAAGTTTCTTACGCGGAGAATGCGGGGTGAGCTCGTCGCGCGTCTATTTTGGGTCGCGCCGAACAGAGGTGAACAGTTCTTTTTAAGACTTCTTTTAAGTGTTTACCCTTGTCGTAGTTTCGCGGATTTACTTCAAATTGGAGGTCCAAATTGCAAAACTTTTCAAGAAGCTGCCAAATTCGTAGGACTTGCGGACGACGCAGTCGAATATGAACGGGCTATGGAAGAAGCTTCCACTTTTTTAACCGGACCACGACTTCGTAGCTTTTTTGTAACGCTGGCTGTTAATGGTGCCTCAGTTGCGTCACTGTGGAACACGTATAAACGTCAATTGGCCGAAGATTTCCTTTACAGGGTGCCAGATGACGAAGAAAACGCGTTTAACATGTGCCTCATTCAAATAGATAGAATGCTACGGAGACACGGAACTTCTTTAGTAGAACAAGGTTTGCCTGAAGTAATTTACAGGTCAACGGAATTGGATAGGGAACGCACTGAATATGATTTAGATAGTTTGAAATCATACGTAGAAGAGTGGTTGCCACAGTTATCCCCCGATCAACGTGCCGTATTCGATTACGTGGAAAAGCTTTGCGTAGATAGTGTTTACCGAGAATCCAACAACTGTGCGATTTTTATCGATGGCCCCGCCGGCACCGGAAAAACGCTATTATTGAAGGTCATAACTGCATATATCCGCGGTAACCTTAAAGGTATAGTTTTAACCTGTGCATCGTCTGCAATTGCTGCTCAAAATTACACAAACGGAATGACGGCTCATTCCTTGTTTAGATTTCCTTTACATCTATTAGATGATAGCGGATACTGGAACATCTCAAATGGTACTCAAAGAGCTGAATTGATTTACAATTCTAATCTCATTGTGTATGATGAAGCGCCGATGGCTCATAAATACCTTATAAATTTATTAAATAGATCATTGCAGGATTTGATGAGGTCAGACAAAATTTTTGGTTCTAAAATAATTATTTTTGCAGGAGATTTTCGTCAAATTCCTCCTGTAGTCCCAGAAGCACGAACGAATTTTGATATATTAAACGCGTCACTAAAAACTTCTCCTATTTGGAAACAATTGAAAAAATTTAGTTTGGTTACTTCACAGAGATGTAAGGATGACGCACAGTATGCAGAATTTCTTTTAAAACTGGGTTCAAATGCATTATCTACTCTTAGGTTAGAAACAAATAATAATGATTTGCAATTAGTCCAACTTGAATCCATTGATTATGTTACTGAATTAGAAGATTTAATTGATTTTGTATTCCCAGAAGTTACTCTTACTGAGCCAGGCGTATGCTCCTTCAGAGCGATTCTATGCACCCGTAACGATGCAGTTAGAGAAATTAATGCCGTTATTTTAGACAAACTACCAGGATAAGTATTACATTTTTATGCCATAGACAAAATTTTAAGCGACAACGCTGATCAAGTTTATTTTAGTCCCGAATTTTTACATACACTTCGACCACAAGGTGTTCCAGATTTCGATTTGCAATTAAAATTAGAATGTGTTTGTGTAATCACGCGTAATCTTAGTTTCGCGGACGGCTTAGTAAATGGCACCAAAGTAATAGTTGTTGAAACATCTCCATATATTATTAAAGTTCGGAAACAAGGTGAACTAGGAGATTATTTGATCCCTCGAATTCTTTTTAAAGCGCCTATAGAACATAACAGCCCTTACGAGATGTGTCGCCGTCAATTCCCATTGCAGGTGTGTTATGCAATGACTATTCACAAGAGCCAGGGTCAAACGATTAGTCGCGTTGGGGTCGATCTTAGATCTGATATGTTTAATCACGGTCAACTGTATGTAGCTTTAGGACGCGTTCGCGAAAGACGTGACATAAAAGTATTACTACCCAGGCACCGAATCGAAAATGACCAACCTTTCTCGAATAACGTTATCATATCAGAACTTTTAAGTTTAACGTAACTTTATTTAGGGTGGCACTTCTTGAAAAGACTGAACAGTTCATCTCTGTTATTAAGCTTATTGGGTTTTTTTAGATCGGTTAAATCATGTGTTGAAATTATCGTATATTGCGAATTATTTATTATTATTTATATTCATTCTATCTTGTTTTTTTCTTCTTTTCGTATAATTTAACGATAGAACTGACTTTAACAAGCTTGCACTCGATTTGATGATGGTTACATTGAATTTCAAAGCTAGGTTTACCATTTCATTAGTCACAATCACTGAATTAAAATGTGTGTTAATCAATTGGCAATGTGTGCATGCCCTTCCCAGCCGTTAACGCTGTGGAGGCTCATCTTTAGGGGACGAGAGAACGGGCGTGAAGTGAACTGGCAGGATGAACACTTGGCTGCGGGTGCGACCGGTGCATGAGAGTGAAGTGGAGCTGGCTGGAAGATGGAGGCAGGTATCACTCGATTGCTTTAGCTGAGTTCCACTCAGATCAAGTAAGCTGTCATATGGATGAATGTCGCAGGTTGGAATGATCCGGAGTAGAACTGTCGGTGTCGTTCCCATCGTCGTAGGCATTTTCGGTGGATTTTGTAGGTCGATCAACAATGGTTGCGTGAGTTTTAGCTGTCAAGCTGCTATGCCGTGCTAGCCGATTCTTGCGATCTGGGATACAAGGGATGGACGTATCCTGTGGAATGATCGTGTCAGTGAAGGTTTGAATGTCGTTTAGGACTGGAAAGGAGTACGGAAACTGTAATCAGTATTCAGGATCTCGCTGTACATGGACAATGTTTAGTTTAGGTGTATTAAAGTGGTAATTGTTCGAAGTTATTTGAAAAGAATTCTGTTTCAGTGTTTAAGCGCTAAAACTGTTTGTTTTTTGTAAGCAAACTTATGATTTATTGATGTTATTTTTTACTTTATAACGCTATACAAATAATATTGTTACCAAATTGAAGTGCGTATATAAACAATAAATTAATACTAAAATATTTCAATGAAAAGACCAATGGTGTTTTATTGACACATTTTTCTCCTAAGTGCTACTTTTTTAACTTAAAGCAATAAGTTATGCAGTAATTATACTTCTACGAGTATATTTAAACAAATCATCATTCAAAAGCATTTTACCCAATACCTAACTTACATTAAGTAAAATTTATCTTTGTCATTTTAGTCACCTATTTTTTTATCATTCACTAAGCAGTAAACAAAATATATTTACTAAAATAATAAAAAAAAAATACGAAATTCATGGTAAGTTGGAGTAGCTATTTAATAACACAAACGCATTTTGATATTTTCATGTATTAATTCAGGAAAATAAATGTACAATGAAAAATAAGTTTTTATAACCGATTAAATTTGTGTAGTATATACATTTTAATGTATTTAACATTTGCATATTATATTGATGAGTAAAAAATTATAATTTACATTAAAATTGTACTAAAGAATATTTTATACTAGCGTATATTAGTAACTTAAGTTAGAATTAAGTAAACAAACAAAAAAAAATAAACGCCTTAAAATAATAAATATAAGGAAGAAAGAAAACTATCCAGATGCCTGTTTACTCATTATCAAGGAAACTTTAAGAAATAACATTAGGTTCTACAAATGTCTGCTCGAAGAAAGATTCAAAAACTTAAACAAATGCCAAGCTGGAAATCGATTAATGAGTACACATAAACGCTACATAGTACATCTCGCGTGTCATGTAATGGAACGGACAGAATAAAGAATATGTGTTATGGTACGTCAAATCAGTACAGTATAATATTATACATTAGCATTCAATGGTGTATGAATCGTCATCGTCATTGTGTCAGCAAAGACGCATCATCAATTGCACAGATTTGTGGCTACAAATATATAAACGAAAAGTGTTATTTAGAACATTATTTATTGTGTTCTGGAATAAAATAGGTCAATAATTACCTGTATCTGGCAGTGACGAACAATTTCATTCATAAACATGGGTAAATATGACGACTGTCAGATGGGCTAAACATGAAAAAAGTCCTTCAACCAAATCCCATTGTTTCGCTATTGTGTTTGAAAATCTAAGCCGCAGGAGGATATTAAGTACGACCATGCTTTACCTTTAATGGTGTATGTAAAAATAATTAAGCCTATAATCAACAATGAATGTTCTATACCATTCTAAGCAAATTCAAAAACAAATTTGATCATGTTAATTTCTGGCCTCCCACAAGCGGGTCTCACCAGTATTGACAGAAGAATGATCACTCATCGATACAAAAACATACATAAATAAAGTAATTAATACATGTATACAGGCTAAATAAAGTGAAATTGCTAGAAAATACCTACTACTTGGAAAAACAATAATTGGAGAAGAAAGCACTACCTAACAACGTGAAACTTTGATATTCAAATTTTCAAATAAAATATGGCTAAAACAAAAAAAAAATCATAAAAATTGAAAGGTAAAAGAAAACACCTTTAGTTAAAAAAATAGAAAGCGAGTCATATTTTATATATTCTGGTAAAATTGTTTAGTTTTAAATGTTACCAAATATACCAAATGATATTAGAAATGAAAGTAACTGCTTATAGTTTAATTCATATGTGTACAGTCATAACCAACATACTACCTACGTTTTATTTTTTAAGTCTACATTCGTTATTTATTTACTTATAATGACGCAAATAACAAACAACTATGCTTGTTATTAATTTGCATACACCTACAGTAAATCCAACTTACCATGAATATACAATGATAATAATAATAATATACATAGTAAGTGCAGAATAAAAACTTAGGGATTACATGGTTTTATGTTTTCCAGTGGATCTGGTTAGAGCTATGTCACGCTAAATAGTATTCTTTGCATTTCTTCTTACAATACTTTTCAATGGAACACTGTTTCGCATGAGACGGTTCCTCAAAAAACATAATATCGTGTATGAGCTAAACTAAAACTTAGGTTTTATATGGGTTTATGTTTTCCAGTGGATCTGGTTAGAGCCATGTCACGCTAAATTGTGTTCTTTGCATTTCTTCTTAAAATACTTTTCAATATAACACTGTTTCGCATGAGACGGTTCCTCAAAAAACATAATATCGTGTGTGAGCTAAACTAAAACTTAAGGGTTTTAATGGTTTAATGTTTTCCAGTGGATCTGGTTAGAGCTATGTCACGCTAAATGGTGTTTTTTGTATTTCTTTTTACTATTCTTTCCAATAGAACACTGTTTCGCATGAGACGGTTCCTCAAAAAACATAATATCGTGTATGAGCTAAACAAAAATTTAGGGTTTTACATGGTTTTATGTTTTCCAGTGGATCTGGTTAGAGCCATGTCACGCTAAATGGTGTTTTCTGTATTTCTTTTTACTATTCTTTCCAATAGAACACTGTTTCGCATGAGACGGTTCCTCAAAAAACATAATATTGTGTATGAGCTAAACAAAATTTTAGGGTTTTACATGGTTTTATGTTTTCCAGTGGATCTGGTTAGAGCTATGTCACGCTAAATGGTGTTTTTTGTATTTCTTTTTACTATTCTTTCCAATAGAACACTGTTTCGCATGAGACGGTTCCTCAAAAAACATAATATCGTGTATGAGCTAAACTAAAACTTAGGTTTTATATGGTTTTATGTTTTCCAGTGGATCTGGTTAGAGCTATGTCACGCTAAATGGTGTTTTTTGTATTTCTTTTTACTATTCTTTCCAATAGAACACTGTTTCGCATGAGACGGTTCCTCAAAAAACATAATATCGTGTATCAGCTAAACTAAAACTTAGGGTTTTACATGGTTTTATGTTTTCCAGTGGATCTGGTTAGAGCTATGTGACGCTTAATTGTGTTCTTTGCATTTCTTCTTACAATACTTTTCAATAGAACACTGTTTCGCATGAGACGGTTCCTCAAAAAACATAATACCGTGTATGAGCTAAACTAAAACTTAGGTTTTATATGGTTTTATGTTTTCCAGTGGATCTGGTTAGAGCTATGTCATGCTAAATAGTGTTGTTTGCATTTCTTCTTACAATACTTCTCAATAGAACACTGTTTCGCATGAGACGGTTCCTCAAAAAACATAATATTGTGTATGAGCTAAACAAAAATTGATGGGTTTTACATGGTTTTATGTTTTCCAGTGGATCTGGTTAGAGCTATGTCACGCTAAATGGTGTTTTTTGTATTTCTTTTTACTATTCTTTCCAATAGAACACTGTTTCGCATGAGACGGTTCCTAAAAACTTAATATCATGTATGAGCTAAACTAAAACTTAGGGTTTTACATGGTTTTATGTTTTCCAGTGGATCTGGTTAGAGCTATGTGACGCTAAATTGTGTTCTTTGCATTTCTTCTTACAATACTTTTCAATAGAACTTTGTTTCGCATGACACGGTTCCTCAAAAAACATAATATCGTGTATGAGCTAAACTAAAACTTAGGTTTTATATGGTTTTATGTTTTCCAGTGGATCTGGTTAGAGCCATGTTATGCTAAATGGTGTTTTCTGTATTTCTTCTTGCAATTCTTTTCAATAGAACACAGTTTCGCATGACACGGTTCCTCAAAAAACATAATATCGTGTATGAGCTAAACTAAAACTTAGGTTTTATATGGTTTTATGTTTTCCAGTGGATCTGGTTAGAGCCATGTCATGCTAAATGGTGTTTTTTGTATTTCTTTTTACTATTCTTTCCAATAGAACACTGTTTCGCATGACAGGGTTCCTCAAAAAACATAATATCGTGTATGAGCTAAACTAAAACTTAGGTTTTATATGGTTTTATGTTTTCCAGTGGATCTGGTTAGAGCCATGTCACGCTAAATAGCATTCTTGTCATTTCTTCTTTCCATCCTTTATATTATATTAAATAATATTTCATACGGTATTATTTCGTTCTTTATTAATTTAATGTGTTTTTAGTGCTTCTGAATGTGATTTTGTTTTAAATACTTAGCTTATTAGCATTCATCAGTATCCAAGAATTCATCATACCACTGCTAATCAATAAACAAACAACGGTCTTAGCGTTTAAATACCGAAAAAACACCTGCCTGTTCATTTATTACTTGTTTCATTAAACAGGAATTTGCATATCGATCGTTTTCAATTAACTTCGAACAGTTACAACTACACGTAAACTGAGTATGTTGTCTATCTACAGCAAGATCGTGACCGCTGACTGCAGCTCTCCTTCTCCCTCCATTTCACTCCCAATCGACATTTTCACCTTTGCTGATATGATTACTCCACAGGATACCTCCATTCCCTGCATACCTGGTCGCTAGATTCGGCTGGCACGTCATATCGGTTTGACAGCCAACTCACGTAACTATTGTTGATCGATCCACAGTCCACTGAAGTGCCTACGATGAAGGGAACAACATGGACAGTTCTATTCCGAATTACTCCAACCCATGCGATGTTCATCCATGCGACAACTCACCTGATCTGAGTGGAACTTAACTGAAGCAAGAGAGTGATGCCTAATTCCATCTGCCAACTAGCTCCACTTCTCTCCCGTGCACCAGTCGCACCCACACCGACGTGTTCATCTTGCCAGTTTTCCTCACACCCGTCCACTTGTCTCTTGAAGATTAGCGTCCACAACACCAACGGTTGGTTAGGTCATGCAAGCATTGTTACAATTGATAAAAACACATATTTTCATTTAGTGAATGTGATAACCTGTACTAATAATTTGGTCAACTTAGCGATGATAACTCAATGTAAGTATTAACAAACTCGGTACGTGTTTGTTATTGTCAATAATATCTTTAAATTATACAACTCGCTTATGTTTGACAATTACTGAGTAATTGCTTTGCTTATTGCATGCTAATTGCTGAAAATTGCTTTTTATTTTAAATTCCTTAGCTAAAAATTGCTTTTCTTTCACATTTCTCTGCTTATTGAATGACTATTGCTAACTCATTAGATAGAACCTACTTCTCATTTAAGTAGGTGGATGCGGCCTCGATTAGCGGGGGAACCACATGAAAAAAAGCGAGCTACTGGGTGTACCTCCTGGGTAGTTTGGAAATCACCTAATATATATATGTATATATTTATAAATAAAAGTTAATATATATAAATTAACATTATTTTTTTTAACAGGAAATGCACAATGCTAAAAACTGCGTAGGAGATTTTAATACAATAGTACTACCAAGCCTGATGTTGGCCGCTATTTCAATGAATGCAGCAGTGTGACAGCTAGCAATCAAAAGTAACAAGATATCGAGGTACGTTTCATGACGACCACGACTATTTTGGCAAAAACGTATCGCTATAGACTAAGGAAAAAAATAATAATATATATTTTATTTACAGGAAATGCAGATGGCAATAAACTGTGTAGGAGTTCATGATTACAATAGAATAAAATCGACCAAGCCTGAAGTCAGCAGCCCCTTCAATGAATGCAGCAGTGTGACAGCCAACAATCAAAAGTTACAAGATATCGAGGTACGTTTCATGACGACCACGACTATTTTGGCAAAAACGTATCGCTATCAACTAAGGAAAATAAATTATATATTTTATTTACAGGAAATGCAGAAGGAAAAAAACTGCGTAGGAGATCATTAATACAAAAGTATTATATAAACCAAACCTGATGTTGCCAGCTCCTTCAATGAATGCAGCAGTGTGACAGCCAGCAATCAAAAGTAACAAGATGTCGAGGTACGTTACATGACGACCACAACTATTTTGGCAAAAACGTATTGCTATCGACTAAGGAAAATAAATTACATATAATATTTAATTATTTATGTTTTATTTACAGGAAATGCAGAAGACAAAAAACTGCGTAGGAGATCATTAATACAATAGTATTATATAAACCAAGCCTGATGTTGGCCGCTCATTCAAAGAATGCAGCAGTGTGACAGCCAGCAATCAAAAGTAACAAGATGTCGAGGTACGTTACATGACGATCATGACCACTTTGGCATAAACGTATCGCTATAGACTAAGGAAAAAAATGTAATATATATTTTATTCACAGGAAATGCAGAGTGTAATAAACTGTGTAGGAGATTATGATTGCAATAGAATAAAATCGACCAAGCCGAAGTCCTTCAATGCACGCTTTTTTTTTTTTTTTTTTTTAGCAGTGTGACAGACAGCAATCAAAAGTTACAAGATATCGAGGTACGTTACATGACGACCACGACTATTTTGGCAAAGACGTATCGCTATCGACCAAGGAAAAGAAATTATATATAATATTTAATATATATTTTATTTATAGGAAATTCAAAAGGCAAAAAACTGCGTAGGAGATTATTAATACAATAGTATTATATCAACCAAGCCTGATGTCGGTAGCTTCTTCAATGAATGCAGCAGTGTGACAGCCAGCAATCAATAGTGACAAGAATCTAGGTACGTTACATGACGACCACGACCACTTTGGCAAAAACGTATCGCTATCGACTAAGAAAAGGATATTATATCTATACGTTATTATACATAAACATAAACATAAACAGCCTATATACGTCCCACTGCTGGGCACAGGCCTCCCCTCAATCAACCGGAGGGGGTATGGAGCATACTCCACCACGCTGCTCCAATGCGGGTTGGTGGACGTTATTATAAATAAATTGATATTATTTTATTTTTAACAGGAAATACAGAAGGCAAAGAAGCAGATGTCATCAAAGAAGATCTTTGTTCCTGCAATGTTTCCGCAGACGATACATCCAACAGAGCGAAGTGGAAGGAAAAGACTCGGAATAAAGACCCCACCACCATATGGGAACAATGCAAGGGAGAGAGAGAGAATATAATGTTATATATATATATATATATATTTTATAACATAAAATAAACCAACAATATCCTACACATGTTTTTTATTTCTTTTTGTGTCTGTCTTAATAGTTATTACAAATCTGTGATGCGAAACAAACTATACGAAAACGTCAATCCACATACAACGCCCGCGAAGCTGCTTTAGCAGCGAGCGCACTTAGCACCATCTAGTTATTATATTATTATTATTATATTATATTATATTATTATTATTATTATAATATATATAGCTACAAACCCATGTACTGACTGACTGACTGACTCACTCACTGACATAATTGTTCTCCCAGAAGGAGCGTCGGGGGGTCAAAATGATGTATGGGGGATGTGATCCAAATTTTCCGGTGAGTATGGGAAAACTTCCAGATCTTGGAAAACTGCTCCGCATCAGGGAGACACCCTACCGTCTGGCAAAACTATCGCACCTGGAACGATTCTTTTTTCACGAAACCTATTTAATTCCTGGTCAAATTTTATTGCCGGTGAAAAAAAATCAAAATGGCGGAAAAACAAGATGGCCGCCATACAAAATTTTGTTTTTTCAAAAAATGCATCTAGGGTTAAAACTGTGTATGGGAATGTAATCGGAATGTCTTGTCGAGTAAGGAAAATGTTCTCAATTTTCGAAACCTGCTCCGCATCAGGGAGATAACCTACGGCCTGGCAAAACTATAGCACCTAGAACTTTTTGGTTTTCACGAGACATAGTTAAACCTTGGTCAAATTCAATCGCCGGTGAAAAAAAATCAAAATGGCGGAAAAACAAGATGGCCGCCATACAAATTTTTCGTTTTTACTGAAAATGCCTCGGGGGTAAAAATGATGTATAGGGATGTGATTGGATCGCCATGTTGAGTATTGTAATATTGCTTGATCTTGAAAAACTGCTCCCCATCAGGGAGACACCCTAAGGCCTGGCAAAACTATAGCATCTGGAAATTTTTTTTTTCCACCAAACCTATTTAAATCTTGGTCAAATTTAATTGCCGGTGAAAAAAAATCAAAATGGCGGAAGAACAAGATGGCCGCCATACAAATTTTTAGTTTTTCCTGAAAATGCCTCTAGGATAAAAATTATGTATGAGGGTTTTGATCGGAACGTCATGTAGAGTACGGGTATACTTCCAGGTTTTCGAAAACTGCTCCGCATCAGGGATACATCCTACAGCCTGGCAAAACTATCGCACCTGGAACGATTCTTTTTTCACAAAACCTATTTAATTCTTGGTCAAATTCTATCGTAGTTGAAAAAAAATCAAAATGGCGGAAAAACAAGATGGCCGCCATACAAATTTTTAGTTTTTCCTTAAAATGCCTCTGGGATAAAAATTATGTATGAGGGTTTTGATCGAAACGTCTTTAAGAGTGTGGAAATACTTCTCGATCTTTGAAAACTGCTCCGCATCAGGGCGGCACCCTACGGCCTGGCGAAACTATCGCATCTGGACCTTTTTTTGTTTTCACAAAACCTATTTAAATCTTGGTCAAATTTTATCGCCGGTGAAAAAAAAACAAAATGGCGGAAAAACAAGATGGCCGCCATACAAAATTTTGATTTTCTAGAAAATTCCTCAAGGTAAAAAATATGTATAGGAGTGTGATTGGAACGTCAAATCTGCTCCGCATCAGGGGGCACCTGGAACGTTTTGGTTTTCATGAGACCTATTAAAATCTTGGTCGAATCCAATTGCCGGTAAAAAAAAAACAAAATGGCCGCCATACAAAGCTTCGAACTAATACAGGACACGCGAGCAGCTTGCTGCGAGCGAACCACGCGACATCTAGTTATTATATTATATATAGCTACAAACCCACTGACTGACTGACTCACTCACTGACATAATTGTTCTCCCAGAAGGAGCGTCGGGGGGTCAAAATGATGTATGGGGGGTGTGATCGGGACCTCCCGGTGAGTATGGGAAAAATCCTAAATCTTGGAAAACTGCTCCGCATCAGGGAGACACCCTACAGTCTGGCGCAACTATTATACCTGGATCAATTTTTTTTTCGCAAAATCTATTTAAATCTTGGTCAAATTCTATTGTGGGTGAAAAAAAATCAAAATGGCGGAAAAACAAGATGGCCGCCATACAAAATTTTGTTTTTCCAGAAAATGTCTCGGAGGTAAAAACTGTGTATGGGGTTGTAATCGGAACGTCTTGTTGAGTATAAAAATACTTCATAATCTTGAAAAACTGCTCCGCATCAGGGAGACACCCTACGGCCTGGCAAAACTATCGCACCTGGAACTTTTCTGTTTTCACGAAACCTATTTAATTCTTGGTCACATTCTATCGTAGTTGAAAAAAAATCAAAATGGCGGAAAAACAAGATGGCCGCCATAAAAAATTTTCGTTTTTCTCGAAAATGCCTCGGGGTGAATGTGATGTAAGAGGGATGAGATCAAAATGTCATATTGAGTATGAAAATACTTCCCGACCTTCAAAAACTGCTCCGCATCAGGGCGGCACCCTACGGCCTGGGAAAACTATCGCACCTGGAACGATTCTTTTTTCACCAAACCTAATAAAATCTTGGTCAAATTTTTATAGCCTGTGAAAAAAAAACAAAATGGCGGAGAAACAAGATGGCCGCCATACAAAATTTTGTTTTTCTAGAAAATTCCTCAAGGTCCAAAAATATGTAGAGGGGTGTGATCGGAACGTCATCTTGGAAAACTGCTCCGCATCAGGAAAACACCCTACGGCCTGGCAAAACTATAGCACCTAGAACTTTATTGATTTCACGAGACCTATTCAGGTCTTGGTCAAATTCTATCGCGGTAAAAAAATGGCGGGAAAACAAGACACGCGAGCAGCTTGCTGCGAGCGAACCACGCGACATCTAGTTATAATATATATAGCTGGAGACCCACTGACTGACTGACTGACTGACTGACTCACTGACATAATTGTTCTCCCAGAAGGAGCGTCGGGGGGTCAAAATGATTTATGGATGTGTGATCGGGACCTCCCGGTGAGTATGGGAAAAATCCCAAATCTTGGAAAACTGCTCCGCATCAGGGAGACGCCCTACAGTCTGGCGCAACTATTATACTTGGATCATTTTTTTTTTCGCAAAACCTATTTAAATCTTGGTCAAATTCTATTGTGGGTGAAAAAAAATCAAAATGGCGGAAAAACAAGATGGCCGCCATACAAAATTTAGTTTTTCCGGAAAATGTCTCAAGGGTAAAAATTGTGTATGGGAGTGTAATCGGAGTGTCTTGTTGAGTATGGAGACTATTCTCTTTCTTCAAATCTGCTCCGCATCAGGGAGACACCCTACGGCCTGGCAAAACTATCGCACCTGGAACGATTATTTTTTAACAGGACCTATTTAAATCTTAATCAAATTCTATCGTGAGTGAAAAAAAATCAAAATGGCGGAAAAACAAGATGGCCGCCATACAAATTTTTAGTTTTTCCTTAAAATGCCTCGGGGATAAAAATTATGTATGAGGGTTTTGATCGGAACGTCATGAAGAGTACGGGTATACTTCCAGGTTTTCGAAAACTGCTCCGCATCAGGGAGACACCCTAAGGCCTGGCAAAACTATCGCACCTGGAACAATATTTTTTTTCACGAAACCTATTTAAATCTTGGTCAAATTCTACTGTGAATGAAAAAAAATCAAAATGGCGGAAAAACAAGATGGCCGCCATACAAATTTTTAGTTTTTCCTGAAATTGCCTCTGGGATATAAATTATGTATGAGGGTTTTGATCGGAACGTCATGTAGAGTACGGGTATACTTCCAGGTTTTCGAAAACTGCTCCGCATCAGGGATACACCCTACGGCCTGGCGAAATTATCGCATCTGGAACTTTTTTGTTTTCACGAAACCTATTTAAATCTTAGTCAAATTTAATCGCCAGTGAAAAAAAAACAAAATGGCCGAAAAACAAGATGGCCGCCATACAAAATTTTGTTTTTCCAGAAAATGTGTCAGAGCTAAAATTGATGTATAGGGGTGTGATCGGAACGTCATCTTGGAAAACTGCTCCGCATCAGGGAGACACCCTACGGCCTGGCAAAACTATTGCACCTAGAACTTTTTTGATTTCACGAGACCTATTTTAGTCTTGGTCAAATTCTATCGCGGTAAAAAAATGGCGGGAAAACAAGACACGCGAGCAGCTTGCTGCGAGCGAACCACGTTACATCTAGTTATTATATTATATAAAGCTACAAACCCATGTACTGACTGACTGACTGACTCACTGACTCACTGACTCACTGACTCACTGACAGGGTTGTTCTCCCAGAAGGAGCGCCGGGGGGTAAAAATGATGTATGGGAGATGTGATCAAGATCTTCCGATGAGTATGGGAAAACTTCCAGATCTTGGAAAACTGCTCCGCATCAGGGAGACACCCTACAGTCTGGCAAAACTATCGCACCTGGAACGATTCTTTTTTTACAAAACCTTCTTAAATCTTGGTCAAATTTTATCGTCGGTGAAAAAAAATCAAAATGGTGGAAAAACAAGATGGCCGCCATACAAAATTTCGTTTTTCCAGAAAATGTCTCGGAGGTAAAAATGATGTATGGGAGGTGTGATCGAAACGTCAAGCTGAGTATGGAAAAACTGTTCGATCTTGAAAAACTGCTCCGCATCAGGGAGACACCCTACAGCCTGGCAAAACTATAAAACCTGGAGCAATTTTTTTTTCGCATAACATATTTAAATCTTGGTCGAATCCAATCGCCGGTGAAAAAAAATCAAAATGGCGGAAAAACAAGATGGCCACCATACAAAATTTTGTTTTTCCAGAAAAAAGCTTCAGAGGTAAAATTTATGTATAGGAATGTGATCGGAACGTCATGTCGAGTATGAAAATACGTCTGGGTTTTCGATAGCTGCTCCGCATCAGGGAGACACCCTACGGCCTGGCAAAACTATCGCTTCTGGAACTTTTTTATTTTCACGAAACCTATTTAAATCTTGGTCAAATTTTATCGCGGGTGAAAAAAAACAAAATGGCCGAAAAACAAGATGGCCGCCATACAAATTTTTGTTTTTCCAGAAAATGTCTCAGAGCTAAAATTGATGTATAGGGGTGTGATCGGAACGTCATCTTGGAAAACTGCTCCGCATCAGGGAGACACCCTACGGCCTGGCAAAACTATAGCACCTAGAACGTTTTTGATTTCACGAGACCTATTTAAGTCTTGGTCAAATTCTATAAAAACAATATGGCCGCCGTACAAAGCTTCAAACTAATACAGGACACGCGAGCAGCTTGCTGCGAGCGAACCACGCGACATCTAGTTATTATACTATATATAGCTACAAACCCATGTACTGACTGACTCACTCACTCACTGACAGAGTTGTTCTCCCAGAAGGAGTGTCGGGGGGTAAAAATGATGTATGGAGGGTGTGATCGGGACCTCCCGGTGAGTATGGGAAAACTTCCAGATCTTGGAAAACTGCTCCGCATCAGGGAGACACCCTACCGTCTGGCAAAACTATCGCACCTGGAACGATTCTTTTTTCACAAAACCTATTTAATTCTTGGTCAAATTCTATTGTGGGTGAAAAAAAATCAAAATGGCGGAAAAACAAGATGGCCGCCATACAAAAAAATATTTTTCCAGAAAATGTCTCGGGGGTAAAAACAATGTATGGGGACGTAATAGGAAAATCATGTTGAGAATTTAAATACTGCTCAACCTTCAAAAACTGCTCCTCATCAGAGAGACACCCCACGGCCTGGCGAAACTATAAAACCTGGAGCAATTTTATTTTCACATGACATATTTAAATCTTGGTCAAATTTAGTTGCCGGTGAAAAAAAATCAAAATGGCGGAAAAACAAGATGGCCGCCATACAAAATTTTCGTTTTTCCCGAAAATGCCTCGGGGGTAAAAATGATGTATAGGGATGTGATCGGATCGTCATGTTGAGTATTTCAATACTGCTTGATCTTGAAAAACTGCTCCGCATCAGGGAGACACCCTACGGCCTGGCAAAACTATAAAACCTAGAGCAATATTTTTTTCACGAAACCTATTTAAATCTTGGTCAAATTCAATCCCCGGTGAAAAAAAACCAAAATGGCGGAAAAACAAGATGGCCGCCATACAAAATTTTCGTTTTTCCCGAAAATGCCTCGGGGGTAAAAATGATGTATGAGGAATGTGATCGAAACATCATGTTGAGTATGGAAATACTTTTCGATTTTCGAAAGCTGCTCCGCATCAGGGAGACACCCTACAGCCTGGCGAAACTATCGCACCTGGAACTTTTTTGTTTTCACGAAGCCTATTAAAGTCTTGGTCAAATTTTATCGCCAGTGAAAAAAAAAACAAAATGGCCGAAAAACAAGATGGCCGCCATACAAATTTTTGTTTTTCCAGAAATTGTCTCAGAGGTAAAAATGATGTATTGGGGTGTGATCGGAACGTCATCTTGGAAAACTGCTCCGCAACAGGGGTCACCCTACGGCCTGGCAAAACTATAGCACCTAGAACTTTTTTATTTTCACGAGACCTATTTAAGTCTTGGTCAAATTCTATCGCGGTAAAAATATGGCGGGAAAACAAGATGGCCGCCATACAAAGCTTCGAACTAATACAGTACACGCGAGCAGCTTGCTGCGAGCGAACCACGCGACATCTAGTTATATTATATATAGCTGGAGACCCACTGACTGACTGACTGACTGACTGACTGACTCACTGACATAATTGTTCTCCCAGAAGGAGCGTCGGGGGGTCAAAATGATGTATGGGGGGTGTGATCGGGACCTCCCGGTGAGTATGGGAAAAATCCCAAATCTTGGAAAACTGCTCCTCATCAGGGAGACGCTCTACAGTCTGGCGCGACTATTATACCTGGATCATTTTTTTTTTCGCAAAACCTATTTAAATCTTGGTCAAATTCTATCGTGGGTGAAAAAAAATCAAAATGGCGGAAAAAAGAGATGGCCGCCATACAAAATTTTGTTTTTTCAGAAAATGTCTCGGTGGTAAAAATATGTATAAGTATGTAATCAGAACGTCTTGTTGAGTATGGAGACATTTCTCTTTCTTCAAATCTGCTCCGCATCAGGGAGACACCCTACGGCCTGGCAAAACTATAAAACCTGGAGCAATTTTTCTTTCGCAAAACATATTTAAATCTTGGTCAAATTCAATCCCCGCTGAAAAAAAACCAAAATGGCGGAAAAACAAGATAGCCGCCATACAAAATTTTCGTTTTTCCCGAAAATGCCTTGGGGGTAAATATGATGTATGAGGAATGTGATCGAAACATCATGTTGAGTATGGAAATACGTCTCGATCTTTGAAAACTGCTCCGCATCAGGGCGGCACCCTACGGCCTGGCGAAACTATCGCATCTGGAACTTTTTTGTTTTTACGAAACCTATTCAAATCTTGATCAAATTCTATTGTCGGTGAAAAAAAAAACAAAATGGCGGAAAAACAAGATGGCCGCCATACAAAATTTTCGTTTTTCCTGAAAATGCCTCGGGGTTAAAAATTGTGTATGGGGTTGTAATCGGAATGTCATGTTGAGTATGGAAGTACTTCTCGATCTTTGAAATCTGCTCCGCATCAGGGAGACACCCTACGGTCTGGCGAAACTATCGCACCTAGAACTTTTTTGATTTCACGAGACCTATTTAAGTCTGGGTCAAATTCTATCTCGGTAAAAAAAATGGCGGGAAAACAAGACACGCGAGCAGCTTGCTGCGAGCGAACCACGCGACATCTAGTTATTATACTATATATAGCTACAAACCCATGTACTGACTGACTGACTCACTGACAGGGTTGTTCTCCCAGAAGGAGCGTCGGGGGGTCAAAATGATGTATGGGGGGTGTGATCTGGACCTCCCGGTGAGTATGGGAAAACTTCCAGATCTTGGAAAACTGCTCCGCATCAGGGAGACACCCTACCGTCTGGCAAAACTATCGCACCTGGAACGATTCTTTTTTCACGAAACCTGTTTAAATCTTGGTCAAATTCTATTGTCGGTGAAAAAAAACCAAAATGGCGGAAAAACAAGATGGCCGCCATACAAAATTTTATTTTTCCAGAAAATGACTTGGGGGTAAAAACTGTGTATGGGGATGTAATCTGAGTGTCTTGTCGAGAACGGAAAATGTTCTCAATCTTGAAAAACTGCTCCGCATCAGGGAGACACCCTATGGCCTGGCAAAACTATAAAACCTGGAGCAATTTTTTTTTCGCGAAACATATTTAAATCTTGGTCAAATTTAATTGCCGGTGAAAAAAAATCAAAATGGCGGAAAATCAAGATGGCCGCCATACAAATTTTTCGTTTTTACTAAAAATGCCTCGGGGGTAAAAATGATGTATAGGGATGTGATCGGATCTTCATGTTGAGTATTTGAATACTGCTCGATCTTGAAAAACTGCTCCGCATCAGGGAGACACTCTACGGCCTGGCAAAACTATAAAACCTGGAGCAATATTTTTTTCACGAAACCTATTTAAATCTTGGTCAAATTTAATTGCCAGTGAAAAAAAAAACAAAATGGCCGAAAAACAAGATGGCCGCCATACAAATTTTTCGTTTTTCCTGAAAATGCCTCGGGGGTAGAAATTATGTATAGGGATGTGATCGGAACGTCATTTTGGAAAACTGCTCCGCATCAGGGGGCACCCTACGGCCTGTCAAAACTATAGCACCTAGAACTTTTTTGATTTCACGAGACCTATTGAAGTCTTGGTCAAATTTTATCGCCAGTGAAAAAAAAAACAAAATGGCCGAAAAACAAGATGGCCGCCATACAAATTTTTGTTTTTCCAGAAAATGTCTCAGAGGTAAAAATGATGTATTGGGGTGTGATCGGAACGTCATCTTGGAAAACTGCTCCGCATCAGAGAGACACCCTACGGCCTGGCAAAACTATAGCACCTAGAACTTTTTTGATTTCACGAGACCTATTGAAGTCTTGGTCAAATTCTATCGCGGTAAAAAAGTGGCGGGAAAACAAGACACGCGAGCAGCTTGCTGCGAGCGAACCACGCGACATCTAGTTATATTATATATAGCTACAAACCCATGTACTGACTGACTGACTGACTCACTGACAGGGTTGTTCTCCCAGAAGGAGCGTCGGGGCGTAAAAATGATGTATGGGGGGTGTGATCTAGATCTCCCGGTGAGTATGGGAAAACTTCCAGATCATGGAAAACTGCTCCGCATCAGGAAGACACCCTACAGTCTGGCGCAACTATTATACCTGGATCAATTTTTTTTTCGCAAAACCTATTTAAATCTTGGTGAAATTCTACTGCCGGTGAAAAAAAATCAAAATGGCGGAAAAACAAGATGGCCGCCATACAAAATTTTCGTTTTTCCCGAAAATGCTTTGGGGGTAAAAATGATGTATAGGGGTGTGATCGGAACGTCATTTTGGAAAACTGCTCCGCATCAGGGAGACACCCTAAGCCCTGCAAAACTATGGCACCTTGAACATTTTTTTTTCTACCAAACCTATTTAAATCTTGGTCAAATTTTATCACCGGTGAAAAAAAAAACAAAATGGCGGAAAAACAAGATGGCCGCCATACAAAATTTTGTTTTTCTAGAAAATTCCTCAAGGTCAAAAAATATGTATACGGGTGTGATCGGAACGTCATCTTGGAAAACTGCTCCGCATCAGGGAGACACCCTACGGCCTGGCAAAACTATAGCACCTAGAACTTTTTTGATTTCACGAAAACAAGATGGCCGCCATACAAAGCTTCGAACTAATACAGGACACGCGAGCAGCTTGCTGCGAGCGAACCACGCGACATCTAGTTATTATTATTATTATTATTATACTATATATAGCTACAAACCCACTGACTCACTGACTGACTGACTCACTGACAGGGTTGTTCTCCCAGAAGGAGTGTCGGGGGGTCAAAATGATGTATGGGGGGTGTGATCGGGACCTCCCGGTGAGTATGGGAAAACTTCCAGATCTTGGAAAACTGCTCCGCATCAGGGAGACGCCCTACAGTCTGGCGAAACTATCACACCTGGATCGATTCTTTTTTCGCAAAACCTATTTAAATCTTAGTCAAATTCTATTGTCGGTAAAAAAAAACAAAATGGCGGAAAAACAAGATGGCCGCCATACAAAGTTCTGTTTTTCCAGAAAATGTCTCGCGGGTAAAAACTGTGTATGGGATTGTAATCGGAACGTCTTGGTGAGTATGAAAATACTTCTCGATCTTGAAAACCTGCTCCGCATCAGGGAGACACCCTACGGCCTGGCCAAACTATCACATCTGCATAAATTTTTTTTTCGCACAATGTATTTAAATCTTGGTCAAATTTTATTGCCGTTGAAAAAAAATCAAAATGGCGGAAAAACAAGATGGCCGCCATACAAAATTTTATTTTTCCAGAAAATGTCTCGTGGGTAAAAACTGTGTATGGGGGTGTAATCGGAACGTATAGTTGAGTATGGAAATACTTCTTAATCTTGAAAACCTGCTCCGCATCAGGGAGACACCCTACGGCCTGGCAAAACTATCACATGTGGATCAATTTTTTTTTCGCACAATGTATTTAAATCTTGGTCAAATTTTATTGCCGTTGAAAAAAAATCAAAATGGCGGAAAAACAAGATGGCCGCCATACAAAATTTTATTTTTCCAGAAAATGTCTCGTGGGTAAAAACTGTGTATGGGGGTGTAATCGGAACGTATAGTTGAGTATGGAAATACTTCTTAATCTTGAAAACCTGCTCCGCATCAGGGAGACACCCTACGGCCTGGCAAAACTATCACATGTAGATCAATTTTTTTTTCGCACAATGTATTAAAATCTTGGTCAAATTTTATTGCCGTTGAAAAAAAATCAAAATGGCGGAAAAACAAGATGGCCGCCATACAAAATTTTCGTTTTTCCAGAAAATGCTTCGGGGGTAAAAATGATGTATAGCATGTATGATCGGAACGTCATGTCGAGTATTTCAATACTGCTCGATCTTGAAAAACTGCTCCGCATCAGGGAGACACCCTACGGCCTGGCAAAACTATAAAACCTGGAGCAATAAGAAAAATACAAATGTAATCAACCTGGTACACCAAAACATACAAGGAATATTGGGCAAGGAACTTGAAATTGAACTTTTTTTAAACAGTAATTGTGTTGATATTATGTGCGTAACTGAACATTGGCTAAAAAAACATGAGTTCGTTTGCTTCAATAATCACCAGGTTGCCAGCTCGTACAGCAGGGAGACGGCTATCCGTGGCGGTTCATTAATATTAGTACGTAATTGTTTAAAATATAAGGAACGAACGGATATTGTAAGTCTCTCAGTTGAGCGAACTGTTGAGCTAGCCTGTATTGAACTCAGCCGGCTTATTGTATTGAGCGTATACAGACCCCCCGCTTCATCTTATGATCTATTTGAGAAAGTTATTGATGAAGCTTTATGCAAATTATGTAATAAAAGCAAACATGTTATCGTCTGCGGTGATTTTAATATTGATATTCTGGAAAATTGCTCATTAAGTACTACATTCAAATCTTTATTTCTGTGTTATAATCTTGTAAATCTTTTTTCAGAACCAACCCGAATCACGTCACAGTCCGCGAAATGTATCGATAATATTTTTAGTAACTTAGAACCTTGTGATAAATTAATAATTAATAAATTAAAGTCAGATCACTGTGGTCAACAAATATCTTTCAACTTATTTGTTGACCGCTCACTGAAAAAGGATGTTACATGCAATCCCATATCAAGTAGTCGTTTAGAACAATTCAAAGATAATATGTCAAACAAATTACCAGAATTTCCTTACTGTGATGACCCAAATTTGTTATATAACTCCCTATTTAATCTAACAAAATCGGAATTTAATAAAGTATTTAAGGCAAAAACAATTAAGAAAGCAGACACACCAATTTTTAGTGACTGGGCGACGGTAGGAATTTATAAGAGTAGAAACAGGTTGTATGAACTTTACGAAGAAAGAACATACAATCATAGCGTAGCTTTTCACGACTATGTAAAACAGTATTCAAAAGTTTTCAAACGTGTTTGCGTTACCGCGAAGGCAATGTTTGTTAGCAGTAAAATTAAAGGTAGCTCAGATATTATTAAAATGACTTGGAAAGTTATTAATAGCGAAACTGGGAAAGTCAAAGCACGCGATCTCGAGTATCAATTACAAATTGACGGTAAACTACTCACAAATGATAAGCAAGTTGCTGAAGCTTTTGAAAAATTCTTTACTGACATTCCATTTTCGACTACCAAGGACTTGAAGTCATCTCCTGCACTCGCTCAATCACTTGTAAGGGAGCACATAGATACGTCCAAAGTAGATAAACTAACATTTACACACGTGAGTCCTAGGGACGTCTTAAGAGCTTTTAAATCTTTAGAAATCAAAAAGACTGCAGATCTTCATGGTCTCTCTGTTAAAGTCATTAACTCCGTGATTGATTGCATAGCTCCCTATCTATCATGTATATTTAATAAATGTGTAGACAATGGTGTGTTTCCAGATTTAATGAAGCACAGTAAAGTCATTCCATTGTTTAAAGCTGGTAGTACTTCTGACCCTACTAATTTTAGACCAATATCTATACTACCCACGCTTAGTAAAATATTTGAAAAAATTTTATTACTGCAATTACTTCAACATTTCAATTTAAACAATTTAATGTCTAATAAACAATTTGGTTTCACAAAGGGTCGCTCAACAACCGATGCTGGTGTTGAGTTAATAAATCATGTTTTTCAGGCTTGGGAGGAGTCCAAAGATGCTATTGGTGTCTTTTGCGACCTTTCCAAAGCCTTCGATTGCGTTTGTCATGATATCTTGATCGCGTAACTTCGTCACTATGGAATAACTGATAATGCCATCGCTCTTTTGGAGTCATACCTTAGTGGCCGCGTTCAGAGGGTTGATGTGCATGGCTGCAGATCGTGTGGATCTAACGTCACTATAGGCGTCCCGCAGGGCTCAATTCTAGGTCCATTTCTATTCCTAGTTTACATAAACGACCTACCTAGTCTTGTAAAACATGAGGTGGTGCTGTTTGCAGATGATACCTCCTTACTTTTTAAAGTAAAGAGACGACAAGATTCCTTTGACGATGTAAACAACGCCATTTCAGAGGTAGTGGATTGGTTTACTGTAAACAACCTGCTACTTAATGAAAATAAAACAAAATATGTTTATTTTACGTTATCGAATGTTAGTAGGCCCCTCGATTCTATTATTGTAAAAAATAAGGAATTGGACCTCACGGATACTGCTGTATTTTTGGGAATTACTTTGGACGCTAAGTTGCAATGGAGTCCTCATATTGATAAGTTGTCCAAAAGGCTCAGCTCAGCAGCATTCGCGGTCAAAAAAATTCGTTTAATAACCGATGTAGAAACCGCGCGATTAGTTTATTTTGCCTACTTCCACAGTCTAATGTCGTACGGCATCTTGCTGTGGGGTCATGCTGCAGATATGAACAGCATTTTTGTTCTGCAAAAGCGAGCCATTCGGGCGATTTACAAATTGGGACCCAAGATGTCACTTAGAAATAAATTTAAAGAAATTAATATTTTAACTTTGGCATCACAATATATCTTTGAAAACTTAATATATGTAAAAAAACATATAGGATTATTTGCAAAAAATAGCGATCGGCACATTGTTAATACCAGGAATAAAAATAAACTTGCTTTACAAGTCAGTCGATTACATAAGATTACTAAATCTTTTAAGGGGCAATGTATACGTTTTTACAATAAGATTCCCATTGACATTCAGAATTTGCCTTTCAACTGTTTTAAGACAGTAGTTAAACAAAAACTTTACAAAAAAGGTTATTATAAAGTTAGTGATTATTTAGAAGATATGAATGCATGGGATTAACTGTCTGAGAACTGATATTAGGCAGCTAAATTACTCAATTGTATACCAATATTTTATGTTTTATGTTTATTTTTATTTTTTTAAAGAACGTCTAGGGCCCTGTGCCGAGGTTTTTCTTGCAGCTTCTTTTCCCCGGCTATACAGGTTGTGAGAAGCTGCAGTAGTTTTAGGCGGATGAGACGTTCGTTATGTAAAATTGACGATTCAAAGTGTAACTATGTTACCTACTGAATAAAGATATTTTTGAATTTGAATTTGAATTTGAATAAATTTTTCACGAAACCTATTTAAATCTTGGTCAAATTTTATCACCGGTGAAAAAAAAAACAAAATGGCCGAAAAACAAGATGGCCGCCATACAAAATTTTCGTTTTTCCCGAAAATGCCTCGGGGGTAAAAATGATGTATGAGGAATGTGATCAAAACATCATGTTGAGTATGGAAATACTTTTCGATCTTCGAAAGCTGCTCCGCATCAGGGAGACACCCCACGGCCTGGCGAAACTATCGCACCTAGGACTTTTTTGTTTTCACGATACCTATTTAAATCTTGGTCAAATTTTATCGCCGGTGAAAAAAAAAAACAAAATGGCGGAAAAACAAGATGGCCGCCATACAAAATTTTGTTTTTCCAGAAAATGTCTCGGCAGTAAAAACTGTGTATGGGGGTGTAATCGGAACGTATTGTTGAGTATGGAAATACTTCTCGATCTTGAAAACCTGCTCCGCGTCAGGGAGACACTTTACGGCCTGGCGAAACTATCTCACCTAGAACGGTGCTTTTTTCACAATACCTATTTAAATCTTGGTCAAATTCAATCCCCGGGGACAAAAAAACAAAATGGCCGAAAAACAAGATGGCCGCCATACAAATTTTTCGTTTTTCCTCAAAATGCCTCGGGGGTAAAAATAATGTATAGGGGTGTCATCGAAACGTCAAGTCGAGTATGAAAATACGTCTGGGTTTCCGATGTCTGCTCCGCATCAGGGCGGCACCCTACGGCCTGGGAAAACTATCGCACCTGGAACTTTTTCGTTTTCACGAAACCTATTTGAATCTTAATAAAATTTTATCGCCTGTGAAAAAAAACAAAATGGTGGAAAAGCAAGATGGCTGCCATACAAATTTTTCGTTTTTCCAGAAAATGTCTCGGGTGTAAAAATGATGTATAGGGGTGTTATCGGAACGTCATCTTGGAAAACTGCTCCGCATCAGGGAGACACCCTACGGCCTGGCAAAACTATAGCACCTAGAACTTTTTTGATTTCACGAGACCTATTTTAGTCTTGGTCAAATTCTATCGCGGTAAAAAAATGGCGGGAAAACAAGACACGCGAGCAGCTTGCTGCGAGCGAACCACGCGAAATCTAGTTATATTATATATAGCTACAAACCCATGTACCTATTGACTGACTGACTGACTCACTGACAGGGTTGTTCTCCAAGAAGGAGCTTCGGGGGGTAAAAATGATGTATGGGGGGTGTGATTGGGACCTCCCGGTGAGTATGGGAAAACTTCCAGATCTTGGAAAACTGCTCCGCATCAGGGAGACACCCAACAGTCTGGCGAAACTATCGCACCTGGAACGATTCTTTTTTCACAAAACCTTATTAAATCTTGGTCAAATTCTATTGTGGGTGAAAAAAAAATCAAAATGGCGGAAAAACAAGATGGCCGCCATACAAAATATTGTTTTCCCAGAAAATGTCTCGTGGGTAAAAACTGTGTATGGGGGTGTAATCGGAAGGTCACGTGAAGTACGAAAATGCTTCTTCATCTTCAAAAACTGCTCCGCATCAGGGAGACACCCTACGGCCTGGTGAAACTATCGCACGTGGTACTTTTTAGTTTTCACCATACCTATTTAAATCTTGGTCAAATTTAACTGCCGGTGAAAAAAAATCAAAATGGCGAACAATCAAGATGGCCGCCATACAAATTTTTCTTTTTTCCTAAAAATGCCTCGGGGGTAAAAATGATGTATGGGAATGTAATCGAAGTGTCTTTTCAAGTATGGAAATACTTCTTGATCTTCAGAAACTTCTCCGCATCAGGGAGACACCCTACAGTCTGGCAAAACTATCGCACCTGGAACGATTCTTTTTTCACGAAACCTATTAAAATCTTGGTCAAATTCTATTGTGGGTGAAAAAAAAACAAAATGGCGGAAAAACAAGATGGCCGCCATACAAAATTTTATTTTTCCACAAAATGTCTCGTGGGTAAAAACTGTGTATGGGGATGTAATCGGAACGTATTGGTGAGTATGGAAATACTTCTCGATCTTGAAAACCTGCTCCGCATCAGAGAGACACCCTACGGCCTGGCAAAACTATCGCACCTGGAACTTTTTTGTTTTCACGAAATCTATTTAAAACTCGGTCAAATTTATTTGCCGTTGAAAAAAATCAAAATGGCGGAAAATCAAGATGGCCGCCATACAAATTTTTCGTTTTTCCTGAAAATGCCTCGGGAGTAATAATGATGTATAGGAATGTAATCGGATCGTCATGTTGAGTATTTCAATACTGCTCGATCTTGAAAAACTGCTCCGCATCAGGGAGACACCCTACGGCCTGGCAAAACTATCGCACCTGGAACGATTCTTTTTTCACAAAACCTATTTAAATCTTGGCCAAATCTATTCTCTGGTGGTAAAATATCAAAATGGCGGAAAAACAAGATGGCCGCCATACAAAATTTTGTTTTTCCAGAAAATGTCTGAGAGGTAAGATTGATGTATAGGGGTGTGATCGGAACGTCATCTAGAGTACGAGTATACTTCAAGGTTTTCAAAAACTGCTCCGCATCAGGGAGAGACCCTACGGCCTGGCGCAACTATCGCACCTGGAACGATTCTTTCTTCACAAGACCTATTTAAATCTTGGTCAAATTCTATCGCGGTAAAAAAATGGCGGGAAAACAAGACACGCGAGCAGCTTGCTGCGAGCGAACCACGCGAAATCTAGTTATATAAAGCTACAAACCCATGTACTGACTGACTGACTGACTGACTGACTCACTGACAGGGTTGTTCTCCCAGAAGGAGCGTCGGGGGGTAAAAATGATGTATGGGGGGTGTGATCAAGATCTTCCGGTGAGTATGGGAAAACTTCCAGATCTTGGAAAACTGCTCCGCATCAGGGAGACACCCTACGGCCTGGCGCAACTATCGCACCTGGAACGATTCTTTTTTCACGAAACCTATTTAAATCTTGGTCAAATTCTATTGTGGGTGAAAAAAAATCAAAATGGCGGAAAAACAAGATGGCCGCCATACAAAATTTTGTTTTTCCAGAAAATGTCTCGTGGGTAAAAACTGTGTATGGGGGTGTAATCGGAACGTATTGTTGAGTATGAAAATACTTCTCGATCTTGAAAACCTGCTCCGCATCAGGGAGACACCCTACGGCCTGGCCAAACTATCACATCTGCATCAATTTTTTTTTCGCACAATGTATTTAAATCTTGGTCAAATTTTATCGTCGTTGAAAAAAAATCAAAATGGCGGAAAAACAAGATGGCCGCCATACAAAATTTTATTTTTCCAGAAAATGTCTCGTGGGTAAAAACTGTGTATGGGGGTGTAATCGGAACGTATAGTTGAGTATGGAAATACTTCTTAATCTTGAAAACCTGCTCCGCATCAGGGAGACACCCTACGGCCTGGCAAAACTATCACATGTGGATCAATTTTTTTTCGCACAATGTATTTAAATCTTGGTCAAATTTTATCGTCGTTGAAAAAAAATCAAAATGGCGGAAAAACAAGATGGCCGCCATATAAATTTTTGTTTTTTCAGAAAATGTCTCGGGTGTGAAAATTATGTATAGGAATGTGACCGGAACGTCATCTTGGAAAACTGCTCCGCATCAGGGAGACACCCTACGGCCTGGCAAAACTATAGCACCTAGAACTTTTTTGATTTCACGAAAACAAGATGGCCGCCATACAAAGCTTCGAACTAATACAGCACACGCGAGCAGCTTGCTGCGAGCGAACCACGCGACATCTAGTTATTATAATAATATTATATATAGCTACAAACCCACTGACTGACTCACTCACTCACTCACTCACTGACATAATTGTTCTCACAGAAGGAGCGTCGGGGGGTCAAAATGATGTATGGGGGGTGTGATCGGGACCTCCCGGTGAGTATGGGAAAACTTTCAGATCTTGGAAAACTGCTCCGCATCAGGGAGATACCCTACGGCCTGGCAAAACTATCGCACCTGGAACGATTCTTTTTTCACTAAACCTATTTAAATCTTGGTCAAATTCTATTGTCGGTGAAAAAAAAACAAAATGGCGGAAAAACAAGATGGCCGCCATACAAAATTTCGTTTTTCCAGAAAATGACTCGGGGATAAAAATGATGTATGGGAGGTGTGATCGAAACGTCAAGCTGAGTATGGAAAAACTATTCGATCCTGAAAAACTGCTCCGCATCAGGGAGACACCCTACGGCCTGGAAAAACTATCACACCTGGAACTATTCTTTTTCCACTAGACCTATTTAAATCTTGGTCAAATTTTATCGCCGGTGAAAAAAAAACAAAATGGCGGAAAAAAAAGATGGCCGCCATACATATTTTTCGTTTTTCCTGAAAATGCCTCGGGGGTAAAAACTGTGTATGGGGTTGTAATCGGAACGTCTTGTTGAGTATGGAAATACTTCTTGATCTACAGAAACTGCTCCGCATCAGGGAGACATCCTACGGCCTGGCAAATCTATCGCACCTGGAACTTTTTTGTTTTCACGAAACCTATTTAAATCTTAATCAAATTTTATCGCCGGTGAACAAAAATCAAAATGGCGGAAAAACAAGATGGCCGCCATACAAAATTTTCGTTTTTCCTGAAAATGCCTCGGGGGTAAAAATTGTGTACGGGGTTGTAAACGGAATATCATGTTGAGTATGGAAGTACTTCTCGATCTTTGAAATCTGCTCCGCATCAGGAAGACACCCTACCGCCTGGCTAACCTATCGCATCTGGAACTGTTTGATTTTCACGAAATCTATTAAAATCTTGGTCAAATTCTATCGGCGCCGGTGTAAAAAAACAAAATGGCGGAAAAACAAGATGGCCGCCATACAAAATTTTCGTTTTTCCTGAAAATGCCTCGGGGGTAAAAATTGTGTACGGGGTTGTAAACGGAATATCATGTTGAGTATGGAAGTACTTCTCGATCTTTGAAATCTGCTCCGCATCAGGGAGACACCCTACGGTCTGGCGAAACTATCGCACCTGGAACGATTCTTTTTTCACGAGGCCTTTTTAAATCTTGGTCAAATTTTATCGCCGGAGAAAAAAAAACAAAATGGCCGAAAAACAAGATGGCCGCCATACAAAGTTTCGTTTTTCCCGAAAATGCCTCGGGGGTAAAAATGATGTATGAGGAATGTGATCGAAACATCATGTTGAGTATGGAAATACTTTTCGATCTTCAAAAGCTGCTCCGCATCAGGGAGACACCCTACAGCCTGGCGAAACTATCGCACCTGGAACTTTTTTGTTTTCACGAAGCCTATTAAAGTCTTAGTCAAATTTTATCGCCAGTGAAAAAAAAAACAAAATGGCCGAAAAAAAAGATGGCCGCCATACAAATTTTTGTTTTTCCAGAAAATGTCTCAGAGCTAAAATTGATGTATAGGGGTGTGATCGGAACGTCATCTTGGAAAACTGCTCCGCATCAGGGAGACAACCTACGGCCTGGCAAAACTATAGCATCTAGAACTTTTTTGATTTCACGAGACCTATTTTAGTCTTGGTCAAATTCTATCGCGGTAAAAAAATGGCGGGAAAACAAGACACGCGAGCAGCTTGCTGCGAGCGAACCACGCGACATCTAGTTATATTATATAAAGCTACAAACCCACTGACTGACTGATTGACTGACTGACTGACTGACTCACTGACAGGGTTGTTCTCCCAGAAGGAGTGTCGGGGGGTCAAAATGATGTATGGGGGGTGTGATCAGGACCTTCCGGTGAGTATGGGAAAACTTCCAGATCTTGGAAAACTGCTCCGCATCAGGGAGACACCCTACGGCCTGGCGAAACAATCACACCTGGAACAATTTTTTTTTCGCAAAACCTATTTAAATCTTGGTCAAATTTTATCGTGGGTGAAAAAAAATCAAAATGGCGGAAAAACAAGATGGCCGCCATACAAAAAATTGTTTTTACAGAAAATGTATCGGGGGTAAAAACTGTGTATGGGAATGTAATCGGAGTGGCTTGTCGAGTTCGGAAAATGTTCTCAATCTTCGAAAACTGCTCCGCATCAGGGAGACACCCTACGGCCTGGCAAAACTATAGCACCTAGAACATTTTGGTTTTCACGAGACATATTTAAACCTTGGTCAAATTCAATTGCCCGTGAAAAAAAATCAAAATGGCGGAAATTCAAGATGGCCGCCATACAAATTTTTTGTTTTTCCTGAAAATGCCTCGGGGGTAAAAATGATGTATAGGAATGTGATCGGATCATCATGTTAAGTATTTCAATACTGCTTGATCTTGAAAAACTGCTCCGCATCAGGGAGACACCCTATGGCCTGGCAAAACTATAGCACCTAGAACTTTTTGGTTTTCACGAGACATATTTAAACCTTGGTCAAATTCAATCGCCCGTGAAAAAAAATCAAAATGGCGGAAATTCAAGATGGCCGCCATACAAATTTTTCGTTTTTCCTGAAAATGCCTCGGGGGTAAAAATGATGTATAGGAATGTGATCGGATCGTCATGTTAAGTATTTCAATACTGCTTGATCTTGAAAAACTGCTCCGCATCAGGGAGACACCCTACGGCCTGGCAAAACTATAGCACCTAGAACTTTTTTGATTTCACGAAAACAAGATGGCCGCCATACAAAGCTTCGAACTAATACAGGACACGCGAGCAGCTTGCTGCGAGCGAACCACGCGACATCTAGTTATTATTATATTATACAGGGTGTAACGGAACGGGGGTATCAACCCGAAGTGTGCCTACTCTGTCACTATCTACAAATCACATGCGAGAGTATTGGCCGCCTAAATTCATATTTGCATTAGTTATGAGCAATTGAATTCCAGGTCTTCATGTAATAAATTCAAATTTGCACAACACTACGTAGCAATCAGCTGTTCAAGGTATTTAACTTTTGAGTGAACAGCTACCACCTCTTTTATTTATGCCTGCCCTAGTAAAGGGTAAACGTGCCAGTGATGGCCATATTAATCAATATTTTTTAAATTGTTTTATTTCATCCTTGTGAGGCCAAGATTTCCAGACACAATAGTTAAAAAAACAATGGGCATTGGTCCCGGTTACTGCTTACTGATGTAATAAGTAGTCGTTACATGAGCCATGTCAGGGGCATTTGGCGGCTCAATAATAACCCTCGCACCAGGATTGACGAGGTTGGTTATCCACCTCACAACCAATAGGATAGAACAAGATGTGAACATACATAAATCACGGCTTTATCCCTAATGGACCAGACAGAGCTACAAGTAATTACACATATCTAATATCACACTTACTGCGCTACTGAGGTGGGCAGAGTCACTTTGTTGTACAAGTTTTGTCCAAAAATGTGGTCGATTACCTACATTAATAGTTGATAAAGAAATGTACTTTACAATGCATCTCGTCTCCTTGTGTAGTATGCTTTATTTTATGATTACGTAATATCAGGCTCCCTTAACACCGTCATCCAGGTCAAATGGGCATCACGCTAGCGGCGAATGCGTTCATGGCTAGCTAGGTACGGGACAGTTTCATTAGAATACTTTCAGAGTTTTGCAGGCCCTAAACAACTACTACTACTCATACACAGTTACCACCAATCACTGACTAAGGTGTGCAAATACTAACACCTCACTTTACAATGGATCAAAGGACACAGTGATTCAAGAGGTAACGACGCGGCGGACGAGTTGGCCAGAAGGGGAACGGGAGGTAACAGCCATCGGTCCGGAACCGATATTGCCGATCTCATTCGGACAGGTCCGCTCGCTGCTACGAACGAGAGCAGCCAACAAACACACCTTTTTTTAACGTGACTTATCGAAGTTTTGCCGCAAATGACATTAACTACTTTGCCGGACAAATGGGGAGCGCTGAAGGCTCTCACCCGGTACAACGTTTAAGACAACAGGCCTGAGGGTGCCCAGTTGGGCGCGAACCTCGGCTCAGGGCGTCGTCTGAGAGGAAAAATATTTGAAAGAATTAAACGACCCTAGTAAGTCGATAGCGATAAGCGCTGATTGAGAAGTCGGAAGTCGTCGACCACGCCGGCGGTGTCGGTATCGGGGTCCTGAAATGTTTGTTGTCGCGAGCTGATTGGCTGATTCTATGGCTAGAGTAATCGGGTCGTCGGGATCGTATTACATACTTTGGACGCCGATGCTATTCAGTACCGTTCCTAAGCGGGATGTATTCGGAAGCCGCAACTACCAGGGGATTTGGTTGGTGCGGAGCAGAATCGAAAAAACTAATTTGAGCCATTGGGCAATGGTTGGCAGACTTAGGTCAATGTGCAGATTTTCATTGCGATGGAACCACGAACGATTTTGTATTTCCTGTAGACGGTGGATTTGAGAGAGACTCGCGTGAGCGAAAACTACCCCTGCATAGGTCATGATCGGACGGATGCAAGTCGTGTAGATTCCAAAGGGATAATTTACTACGCTTGTTAAGGAGACAATGAACACGGCCCATTACAAACGTGGCGCGATCGCGCACACGTTTGATATGGGCCTTGAAAGTAAGACGTCTATCTAAGACTACGCCGAGATATTTGACTTGCTCCTCCCAAGGGATCGGCTTGCCAGACATCTTGATGACTTAAGTTGACAGCGTGACCGTGACGTATTATAATAGCCCTTTGAAAAGTACACCGCTGCACTTTTCTCCGGGTTTACCTTGATTCTCCATTTGCGAAACTACTTGCCCAAGGCATTGGCGCGTTGGAGAATTCCGGTCATCATAACTCGACCACGGCACGAAGAATAGATGGCTGTATCATCCGCAAATAAAGCTAGTTCGGTATTAGGGTAATTGGGAATGAACAAACACACCAGACTATGAACCACCGTAAATAAATGCAGGCAGGCTAAGATGGCACTACCCAACATCAATAGTTGTCTCTCCAAAAGAATTCTAAATGTGAAGAGGTCTCCACTAATACAGGTAACAGCTGCAGGTAGCAGGTGTAGCTGTGTGGTCACGGTGATATCAACAAACATCTGTTTACACTAGGTGTCACCGACAAGCCCCTGTGCAGAACCTGCATGGACGAGACAGCGGCCCATGTGCTACTGGAGTGTGAAGGAGCCGCCAACTACCGGGTCCGGCACCTTGGCCAGACGGGGTGCCTCCCTGAGGCGGCCGGCAACGTCAGAGGCTTCTTAGAATTCCTTGGGGATTTACAACATAGTAAAAGCAAAATAAATTTCTGAAGTACCGTTGTGACTGCCTACCCCTTAGTGATACGGGCGTGATATTATGTTAGTATGTTCTGATTACTTATGGCTCTGCCCACCCCATTAGGGATACGAGCAGCTGCAAGTGATTGTGTATCTTATTAACGAGACATTAATGTTACGTTTACAACATAGTAAAGACAAAATCAATATCTCAAGTAAAGTACCTACCTAACATAACTTTACTTTTACTATGACATGGTAAAAGTAATCTTAAAATAAGTACTTTCGTACAATACAATAATACTTTATTGCGTACAAGGAATTAAAAACACATAACAGTATTTTTTTAAATCTTTCTATCGTGTGGGTTGTGAGGTGGATTACCAACCTCATCAACCCTGGTGTCAGGGTAACTATTGAGCCGCCAGAGGCCCCTGACATGACTCATGTAATAACTACTTTCTTACATGAGTAAGTAGTCACCGGGACCAACCGTGCCTTCCGAAGCACGGAATTGCAAATTGCATTGGGACAGTTAATGGGATTTATACCCTGTACCAGGATGCCAGGGCTCGCGAATAGAAAAAGGCACGCTAGTGTTTCAAACTATCGATAGTTCAGTATCGATTATCGATCATAATCATTTTCAACTACGATTTTGATTGGTAGAAATAAAAAAATAGCTTTTCAAAAAATCTAAATCCATGGACTTTTGAGTTATTGAAATTCAGTTTAGACAATCAGCCCACTCAAAATAACCATACTATCGGAGTGTAGCAATACTACTGACTGAGGGCAAAATTATCGATAGTTTGTTATTAATCCGCAACGATACTATCGATTGTATTGCACTTAGGTAATAAAATCGAAAATGTTCCCACTTTCCGAGTTATCAATAGTCTTGCTAGATTATCGATAGTCATTTTTTGATCGGCAAGCCCTAGTGCACCCGAAATTCAAAATGGCGGTGCTGTTAAGGGAAAGTTATCATTAACCATGATAAAAAATATTTTTTTTTTTTGTATTTTTTTTCCTTCCTAAATTGTAGTCGTGTATTATCCAACAGTGAACAATAACATCACGCCTTTTTCCCATTGGAGTAGGCAGAGACTGCGGAATTTCACTTACCACTACACGCTCGTATCGCTACATGCCCGTACCAAACATACATACATAATATCACGCCTTTATCTCTTATGGGGCAGACAGAGCCACAAGTAATCATAACATAGGTACATAAATAATTATCATGCTCGTACCGCTAATGGGATGTTCTTGTGACTCTGCCCACCCCATTAGGGATACGGGCAGAGTGATAGTATGTCTTATTATTGACAGATTAATTTCGCCTTCTGCTATTGCGCGGGATATTTGCGAAGAAACGTGGCAATTCTGTGTTAGTGCCAGAGTGTGAGCGCGGGTGATCCTTATTAGATAAACGACTTTTTTACTTTTCTAGGTTCAAAGTAAAATACGTACCTACTTTCATAAAATACAATACATTCATACATTCAAACAATACCATAAAAATATTTTATTGCGCACAAAGAAATAACATACCCTTAAGTACCAGGACACTAGCATTCGAAAGAGATAGAAACATGCACACGAAAGTAAACTGTCAAATTATTTGTCAGTGCTTGTTTACTATCTGTGGAGTGAAGTTCGAAATTTGGATTTGTTGTAATAACTGTGATCAGTGATAGTTCGAGGTGTCTTTGAGTAATGTAGGTTATTATGAAATGATGATGTGTGTGGGTGCCGGCGATGGCAACTTAAGTGAAGCACGGAACTTGTATCAGCGATTCATAGAAGGTGGTCTACCTTCTAGCTGATGAAGCCAGGCAACTGCCTTCACTGCATTGCTTCAGGAAAATGGTCAATCGCCTACTGCATTTAACGGGCTCTTTCCACGCGTCATCCGAGACTGGCCGCTCGGCGACCCGTGATCCGGAGTTTGAAGAAGCCGTACTAGCCGTGCAGCCAACCCAAGGACTACCACGCGAACCTTACCACATGCAACGTACGCCCGAGCTAATTCCTGCTGATTATTTACCTCGTGTGGCATTCTGAGAATGGTACCGAGTTCAAGTGCTCACCAGACTTTGCTTCGAAAGTGTTGTGGACAGATGAAGCGGCAGGTCTGTGCATCGAACGGGGATGACGACATTTCGAACCTTTCTTGTAAAACGTAAGTCTAATTATTAATTACCTACCTACTTACCCACACTTTCACACTTTTTTTTCCTATTTACTATTAAATTAAATACCTTACCTAAACAAGTAGGTAATTTTAACTTATTTTACACGTCATAAAATAATGTGAGAATAGTTGTCAAAGCAAAATGACTCCAATTATTAGATGCTTTAGTGTCATTCTTGTTTGTTACAGTCGCCGACGTGCCGCCGACTCGGATTGTTCCAATCGGTCGCCGACTCCTTTTGACGTTGCCGCCAAAGCCGCCGCCCGCTCGAATTTCGTACCTATCGCGGCCGTGCGAGCGCCACGAGTACCAGGCGACCAGGACGCGCTAGGAGATTTGTGTAGTGCCAATATTTGAGTGGATTAAGAACAGTGACCTCAATAGTGCTGTGCCGTGTTTTTTACATGCTGGAAATATTAAAATATTTTTTTAACTGAAATTGAAAAAAATATCAAAAGTGTTTTTTTTTAATTGAAATTTTGCAGATAAGATCTACATAAGGTATAGTTTTGTCCCCTTTCGGCTTGATACCCCCCTTCCGTTACACCCTGTATATAGCTACAAACCCACTGACTGACTCACTGACTCACTGACAGGGTTGTTCTCCCAGAAGGAGCGTCGGGGGGTAAAACTGATGTATAGGGGGTGTGATCAAGATCTTCCGGTGAGTATGGGAAAACTTCCAGATCTTGGAAAACTGCTCCGCATCAGGCAGACACCCTACGGCCTGGCGCAACTATCGCACCTGGAATGATTCTTTTTTCACAAAACCTAATTAAATCTTGGTCAAATTTTATCGTGGGTGAAAAAAAAACAATATGGCGGAAAAACAAGATGGCCGCCATACAAAATTTTGTTTTTCTAGAAAATTATTATTATTATTATTATATTATATATAGCTGCAAACCCACTGACTGACTGACTCACTGACTGACTGACTCACTGACAGGGTTGTTCTCCCAGAAGGAGCGTCGGGGGGTCAAAATGATGTATGGGAGGTGTGATCGGGACCTCCCGGTGAGTATGGAAAAACTTCCAGATCTTGGAAAACTGCTCCGCATCAGGGAGAGACCCTACGGCCTGGCGCAACTATCGCACCTGGAATGATTCTTTTTTCACGAAACCTATTTAAATCTTGGTCAAATTCTATTGCCGTTGAAAAAAAATCAAAATGGCGGAAAAACAAGATGGCCGCCATACAAAATTTTGTTTTTCCAGAAAATGTCTCGGGGGTAAAAACTATGTATAGGGATGTAATCGGAGTGTCTTGTCGAGAACGGAAAAATTTCTCAATCTTCAAAATCTGCTCCGCATCAGGGAGACACCCTACGGCCTGGCAAAACTATAAAACCTGGAGCAATTTTTCTTTCGCAAAACATATTTAAATCTTGGTCAAATCCAATCCCTGGTGAAAAAAAACCAAAATGGCGGAAAAACAAGATGGCCGCCATACAAAATTTTCGTTTTTCCTGAAAATGCCTCGAGGGTAAAAATGATGTATAGGGATGTGATCGGATCGTCATGTTGAGTATTTCAATACTGCTCGATCTTGAAAAACTGCTCCGCATCAGGGAGACACCCTACGGCCTGGCAAAACTATAAAACCTAGAGCAATATTTTTTTCACGAAACCTATTTAAATCTTGGTCAAATTCAATCCCCGGTGAAAAAAAAAACAAAATGGCGGAAAAACAAGATGGCCGCCATACGAAATTTTCGTTTTTCCCGAAAATGCCTCGGGGGTAAAAATGATGTATGAGGAATGTGATCGAAACATCATGTTGAGTATGGAAATACTTCTTGATCTTCGAAAGCTGCTCCGCATCAGGGAGACACCCTACAGCCTGGCGAAACTATCGCACATGGAACTTTTTTGTTTTCACGAAGCCTATTAAAGTCTTGGTCAAATTTTATCGCCAGTGAAAAAAAAACAAAATGGCCGAAAAACAAGATGGCCGCCATACAAATTTTTGTTTTTCCAGAAAATGTCTCAGAGGTAAAATTGATGTATTGGGGTGTGATCGGAACGTCATCTTGGAAAACTGCTCCGCATCAGGGAGACACCCTACAGCCTGGCAAAACTATCGCACCCGGAACTTTTTTGTTTTCACGAAGCCTATTAAAGTCTTGGTCAAATTTTATCGCCAGTGAAAAAAAAAACAAAATGGCCGAAAAACAAGATGGCCGCCATACAAATTTTTGTTTGTCCAGAAAATGTCTCAGAGGTAAAATTGATGTATAGGGGTGTGATCGGAACGTCATCTTGAAAAACTGCTCCGCATCAGGGAGACACCCTACAGTCTGGCGCAACTATGAGACCTAGATCAATTTTTTTTTCACAAAACCTATTTAAATCTTGGTCAAATCCAATCGCCGGTGAAAAAAGAACAAAATGGCGGAAAAACAAGATGGCCGCCATAAAAATTTTTATTTTTCCGGAAAATGTCTCGTGGGTAAAAACTGTGTATGGGGGTGTAGTCGGAACATATTGTTGAGTATGGAAATACTTCTCGATCTTGAAAACCTGCTCCGCATCAGGGAGACACCCTACGGCCTGGCTAACCTATCGCACCTGGAACAATGATTTTTTCGCACAACGTATTTAAATCTTAGTCAAATCCAATCGCCGGTGAAAAAAAACCAAAATGGCGGAAAAACAAGATGGCCGCCATACAAAATTTTGTTTTTTCAGAAAAATGTCTTAGAGGTAAAAACAATGTATGGAGGTGTAATCGGAATGTCATGTTGAGTATGGAAGTACTTCTCGATCTTTGAAATCTGCTCCGCATCAGGGAGACACCCTACGGCCTGGCAAAACTATCGCACCTGGAACTTTTTAGTTTTCACGAAACCTATTTAAATCTTGGTCAAATTGTATTGTCGGTGAAAAAAAATCAAAATGGCGGAAAAACAAGATGGCCGCCATACAAAATTTCGTTTTTCCAGAAAATGTCTCGGAGGTAATAATGATGTATGAGGAATGTGATCGAAACATCATGTTGAGTATGGAAATACTTTTCTATCTTCAAAAGCTGCTCCGCATCAGGGAGACACCCTACAGCCTGGCGAAACTATCGCACCTGGAACTTTTTTGTTTTCACGAAGCCTATTAAAGTCTTGGTCAAATTTTATCGCCAGTGAAAAAAAAAAACAAAATGGCCGCCATACAAATTTTTGTTTTTCCAGAAAATGTCTCAGAGGTAAAAATTATGTATTGGGGTGTGATCGGAACGTCATCTTGGAAAACTGCTCCGCATCAGGGGTCACCCTACGGCCTGCCAAAACTATAGCACCTAGAACTTTTTTGATTTCACGAGACCTATTCAAGTCTTGGTCAAATTCTATCGCGGTAAAAAAATGGCGGGAAAACAAGACACGCGAGCAGCTTGCTGCGAGCGAACCACGCGAAATCTAGTTATTATATTATATATAGCTACAAACCCACTGACTGACTGACTGACTGACATAGTTGTTCTCCCAGAAGGAGCGTCGGGGGGTCAAAATGATGTATGGGGGGTATGATCGGGACCTCCCGGTGAGTATGGGAAAACTTCCAGATCTTGGAAAACTGCTCCGCATCAGGGACACACCCTACAGTCTGGCGAAACTATCACACCTGGGACGATTCTTTTTTCGCAAAACCTATTTAATTCCTGGTCAAATTCAATTGTGGGTCAAAAAAAATCAAAATGGCGGAAAAACAAGATGGCCGCCATACTAAATTTTGTTTTTCCAGAAAATGTCTCGGGAGCAAAAACAATGTATGGTAGCGTAATCGAAAGGTCATTTTGAGTATGTAAATACTTCTTGATCTTCAGGAACTGCTCCGCATCAGGGAGGCACCCTACGGCCTGGCGAAACTATCACATCTGGATCAATTTTTTTTTCGCAGGATGTATTTAAATCTTGGTCAAATCTATTCGCCGACGAAAAAAAGTCAAAATGGCGGAAAAACAAGATGGCCGCCATACAAAATTTTGGTTTTTCCCGAAAATGCCTCGGGGTTAAAAATGATGTATGAGGAATGTGATCGAAACGTCATGTTGAGTACGAGTATACTTCAAGGTTTTCGAAAACTGCTCCGCATCAGGGAGACACCCTACGGCCTGGCGAAACTATCGCACCTAGAACATTTTTGTTTTCACGATACCTATTTAAATCTTTGTCAAATTTTATCGCCGGTCAAAAAAAAACAAAATGGCCGAAAATCAAGATGGCCGCCATACAAATTTTTCGTTTTTCCTGAAAATGCGTCAGGGATAAAAAATATGTATAAAGGTTTTGATCGGAACGTCATGTAGAGTACGAGTATACTTCAAGGTTTTCGAAAACTGCTCCGCATCAGGCAGACACCCTACGGCCTGGCGAAACTATCGCACCTAGAACATTTCTGTTTTCACGAAACCTATTTAAATCTTGGTCAAATTTTATCGCCGGTGAAAAAAAAAACAAAATGGCCGAAAACAAGATGGCCGCCATATAAATTTTTGTTTTTTCAGAAAATGTCTCGGGTGTAAAAAATATGTATAGGGGTGTGATCGGAACGTCATCTCGGAAAACTGCTCCGCATCAGGGAGACACCCTTCGGCCTGGCAAAACTATAGCAGCTAGAACTTTTTGATTTCACGAGACCTATTTTAGTCTTGGTCAAATTCTATCGCGGTAAAAAAATGGCGGGAAAACAAGACACGCGAGCAGCTTGCTGCGAGCGAACCACGCGACATCTAGTTATATTATATAAAGCTACAAACCCACTGACTGACTGACTGACTGACTGACTCACTGACTCACTGACAGGGTTGTTCTCCCAGAAGGAGCGTCGGGGGGTAAAAGTGATGTATGGGGGGTGTGATTGAGATCTTCCGGTGAGTATGGGAAAACTTCCAGATCTTGGAAAACTGCTCAGCATCAGAGAGAGACCCTACGGCCTGGCGCAACTATCGCACCTGGAACTTTTCTGTTTTCACGAAACCTATTTAAATCTTGGTCAAATTCTTTCGTGGGTGAAAAAAAAACAAAATGGCGGAAAAACAAGATGGCCGCCATACAAAATTTTGTTTTTCCAGAAAATGTTTCGGGGGTAAAACTTGTGAATGGGGGTGTAATCGGAACGTATTGTTGAGTATGGAAATACTTCTCGATCTTTAAATGCTGCTCCGCATCAGGCCGGCACCCTACGGCCTGGCAAAACTATCGCACCGGGAAGGATTCTTTTTTCACTAAACCTATTTAATTCTTCGTCAAATTTAATTGCCGGTGAAAAAAAATCAAAATGGCGAAAAATCAAGATGGCCGCCATACAAATTTTTCGTTTTTCCCGAAAATGCCTCGGGGGTAAAAATGATGTATAGGAATGTGATCGGAACGTCATGTTGAGTTTGAAAATACTTCTTGGTTTTCGATAACTGCTCCGCATCAGGGAGACACCCTACGGCCTGGCAAAACTATCGCACCTAGAACAATACTTTTTTCACAAAACCTATTTAAATCTTAGTCAAATTCTATCGTGAGTGAAATAAAATCAAAATGGCGGAAAAACAAGATGGCCGCCATACAAACTTTTGTTTTTTCATAAAATGTCTCGGTGGTAAAAATTATGTATGGGGATGTAATCGGAACGTCTTGTTAAGTATAGATATACTTCTCGATCTTGGAAAGCTGCTCCGCATCAGGGCGGCACCCTATGGCCTGGCATAGCTATGGTACCTAAACCAATTTTTCTTTCACAAAATCTATTTAAATCTTGGTCAAATTCCATCAACGGTGAAAAAATATTAAAATGGCGGAAAAACAAGATGGCCGCCATACAAAAAAACGTTTTTCTAGAAAATGTCTCGCGGAAAATAACTGTGTATAGGGTTATAATCGGAACGTCTTGTGGAGTATGGAAATACTTCTCGATCTTTAAAAGCTGCTCCGCATCAGGGCGGCACCCTACGGCCTGGCGAAACTATCGCATCTGAACCTTTTTTGTTTCCACAAAAATTATTTAAATCTTCGTCAAATTTTATCGCCGGTGAAAAAAAAAACAAAATGGCGGAAAAACAAGATGGCCGCCATACAAAATTTTGTTTTTCTAGAAAATTCCACGAGGTCAAAAATATGTATAGGGGTGTGATCGGAATGTCATCTTGGAAAACTGCTCCGCATCAGGGAGACACCCTACGGCCTGGCAAAACTAAAGCACCTAGAACTTTTTTGGTTTCACGAGACCTATTTAAGTCTTGGTCAAATTCTATCGCCGGTGAACAAAAATCAAAATGGCGGAAAAACAAGATGGCCGCCATACAAAATTTCCTTTTTCTAGAAAAAGCCTCGGGGGTAAAAATTTTGTATGAAAGTTATGATTGAAACGTCATGTTGAGTATGGAAATATTTCTCGATCTTCGAAAGCTGCTCCGCATCAGGGAGACACCCTACAGCCTGGCGAAACTATCGCACCTGGAACTTTTCTGTTTTCACGAAGCCTATTAAAGTCTTGGTCAAATTTTATCGCCAGTGAAAAAAAAACAAAATGGCCGAAAAATAAGATGGCAGCCATACAAATTTTTGTTTTTCCAGAAAATGTCTCAGAGGTAAAAATGATGTATTGGGGTGTGATCGGAACGTCATGACAAGTATGAAAATACTTCTCGATCTTTGAAATCTGCTCCGCATCAGGAAGACACCCTACCGCCTGGCTAACCTATCGCATCTGGAACTGTTTGATTTTCACGAAATCTATTAAAATCTTGGTCAAATTCTATTGGCGCCGGTGTAAAAAAACAAAATGGCGGAAAAACAAGATGGCCGCCATACAAAATTTTCGTTTTTCCTGAAAATGCCTCGGGGGTAAAAATTGTGTATGGGGTTGTAAACGGAATATCATGTTGAGTATGGAAGTACTTCTCGATCTTTGAAATCTGCTCCGCATCAGGGAGACACCCTACGGTCTGGCGAAACTATCGCACCTGGAACGATTCTTTTTTCACGAGGCCTTTTTAAATCTTGGTCAAATTTTATCGCCGGAGAAAAAAAAACAAAATGGCCGAAAAACAAGATGGCCGCCATACAAAGTTTCGTTTTTCCCGAAAATGCCTCGGGGGTAAAAATGATGTATGAGGAATGTGATCGAAACATCATGTTGAGTATGGAAATACTTTTCGATCTTCAAAAGCTGCTCCGCATCAGGGAGACACCCTACAGCCTGGCGAAACTATCGCACCTGGAACTTTTTTGTTTTCACGAAGCCTATTAAAGTCTTGGTCAAATTTTATCGCCAGTGAAAAAAAAAACAAAATGGCCGAAAAACAAGATGGCCGCCATACAAATTTTTGTTTTTCCAGAAAATGTCTCAGAGCTAAAATTGATGTATAGGGGTGTGATCGGAACGTCATCTTGGAAAACTGCTCCGCATCAGGGAGACACCCTACGGCCTGGCAAAACTATTGCACCTAGAACTTTTTTGATTTCACGAGACCTATTTTAGTCTTGGTCAAATTCTATCGCGGTAAAAAAATGGCGGGAAAACAAGACACGCGAGCAGCTTGCTGCGAGCGAACCACGCGACATCTAGTTATAATATATAAAGCTACAAACCCACTGACTGACTGACTGACTCACTGACTCACTGACAGGGTTGTTCTCCCAGAAGGAGTGTCGGGGGGTCAAAATGATGTATGGGGGGTGTGATCGGGACCTCCCGTTGAGTATGGGAAAACTTCCAGATCTTGGAAAACTGCTCCGCATCAGGGAGACACCCTACAGTCTGGCGTAACTATTATACCTGGATCAATTTTTTTTTCGCTAAACATATTTAAATCTTGGTTAAATTCTATCGTGGGTGAAAAAAAATCAAAATGGCGGAAAAACAAGATGGCCGCCATACAAAAATTTGTTTTCCCAGAAAATGTCTCGGGGCTAAAAATTGTGTATGGGGGTGTGATCTGGACCTCCCAGAGATTATGCGAAAACTTCTAGATTTTGGGAAAACTGCTCCGCATCAGGGAGACACCCTACGGCCTGGCAAAACTATCGCACCTGGAACGATTATTTTTTCACAAAACTCATTAAAATCTTGGTCAAATTTTATTGCTGACGAAAAAAATCAAAATGGCTCGAAAAAAAATCAAAATAGAAAATGTCTCGGGGAAAATAACTGTGTAAAGGGTTGTAATCGGAACGTCTTGTGGAGTATGGAAATACTTCTCGATCTTTAAAAGCTGCTCAGCATCAGGGCGGCACCCTACGGCCTGGCGGAACTATCGCATCTGGACCTTTTTTGTTTTCACAAAAACTATTTAAATCTTCGTCAAATTTTATCGCCGGTGAAAAAAAAAAACAAAATGGCGGAAACACAAGATGGCCGCCATACAAAATTTTGTTTTTTCAGAAATTGTCTCGGGGGTAAAATCTGTGTATGGGGTTGTAATCGGAACGACTGGTTCAGTATGAAAATATTTCTCGATCTTCGAAAACTGCTCCGCATCAGGGCGGCACCCTATGGCCTGGCAAAACTAAAAAACTTAGAGCAATTTTTTTTCGTGCAACATATTTAAATCTTGGTCAAATCCAATCGCCGGCGAAAAAAAATCAAAATTGCGGAAAAACAAGATGGCCGCCATACAAAGATTTGTTTTTCTAGAAAATTCCTCAGGGTTAAAAAAATGTATGAGGGATTTGATCGAAACGTTATGTAGAGTATAAAAATGCTTCCGGATGTTCAAAAACTGCTCCGCATCAGGACGGCACCCTACGGCCTGGGAAAACTATCGCACCTGGAACGATTCTGTTTTCACGAAACCTATTTAAATCTTGGTCAAATTCAATCACCGGTGAAAAAAAATCAAAATGGCGGAAAAACAAGATGGCCGCCATACAAAATTTTATTTTTCCAGAAAATGTCTCAGGGGTAAAAACTATGAATGGGGGCGTAATCGGAACGTATTGTTGAGTATGGAAATACTTCTCGATCTTGAAAACCTGCTCCGCATCAGGGAGACACCCTACGGCCTGGCAAAACTATCACATCTGGATCAATTTTTTTTTCGCACTATGTATTTAAATCTTGGTCAAATCTTATCGCCGTTGAAAAAAAATCAAAATGGCGGAAAAACAAGATGGCAACCATACAAATTTTTTGTTTTTCCTGAAAATGCCTCGGGGATAAAAATGATGTATAGGAATGTGATCGGAACGTCATGTCGAGTATGAAAATACGTCTGGGTTTCCGATAGCTGCTCCGCATCAGGGAGACACCCTACGGCCTGGCGAAACTATCGCATCCTGACCTATTTTTACCCACGACGGAACGGAGCAGGTATATGCGTTTAGGGTGAGAGATGTTTGTGTGTGCGTTTGTGCAAAGAAATGTTATTAATTATCTTCTAAACTAATAATCCGATTTTGATGCGGTTTTCAATAACGGGTTTGTGTTTGATGAGTTCATGTTATTAGACAAGTGTCATGTCTGTAACTCACTAGGGGGCGCCACAATATTAGTGTTTAGAATAAATATTATCCGAAACGCCTCTTCAATTTATAATAGCAATTTATTTGCAATATTTTTTATTAGTTAATTGTTTTTGACAGGCGTTTTTTTTTTCGGTTCCATTGATTACACGTAATTACGTCGAACACGGTGCTGTTTCATTGCTACCTAAATCCCTTAAAAATCAGTAAAAAGGCATTGATATGCCTTTTTGCCTGATGGCATATTCATGGTCCTTCGAGCCAGATTTCAGAGAAGATCCCAGATCACAATCAATAAATTGTAGATAAATTAATACGAAGTGATTGGCGAAGATTAAAGAGAAGATTAAAGAAAAATCAAGATCGACTATAAGTGGCACGTGGATTGTGTGGTCAAGTGAATCAAATTCATCCAATTAATCCTCATTTAATTCATAAAGTTGAACCCATCACTCAATAATCAGGTAGTATTAAGTAAACAGCCTCCGTGGTCTAGTGGTTAGAGCGTTAGGCTCACGATCTGGTGTTCCGGGTTCGATTCCCGATGGGGACATTGTCGAAATCACTCTGTGAGACTGTCCTCTTTGTTTGGTAAGGACTTTTCAGGCTTGAATCACCTGATTGTCCGAAAAAGTACGATGATTCTGTGCTTCGGAGGGTACGTTAAGCCGTTGGTCCCGGCTATTAGCCGTAAAAACACCTCCACCAACCCGCAGTGGAGCAGCGTGATGGAGTATGCTCCATACCCCCTCCGGTTGATTGAGGGGAGGCCTGTGCCCAGCAGTGGGACGTATATAGGCAGTTTATGTATGTTATGTATTAAGTAAAGCAAAGTGTTGTTAATTACGGTTAGTATAATTTTAATTACATTTATTACCCACGACGGAACGGAGCAGGTATATGCGTTTAGGGTGAGAGATGTTTGTGTGTGCGTTTGTGCAAAGTAATGTTACCACCTATCTTTTAAACTAATGATCCGATTTTGAGGCGGTTTTCAATAGCGGGTTTGTGTTTGATGAATTCATGTTCTTAGACAGGTGTCATGGCTGTAACTCACTAGGGGCGCCACAATATTAGTGCAAAACAATGTTGCAATATAATCAAAACGAAATGTCCGATTACAATTCTGTTTTCGGCAATGTGTACGTGGTAGCTTATTGCATGTTCCCAAATAATAAAAATTACGTCTTTAACTCACTAGAGGGTGCTACAATATTAGTGAAAAATAGTATTGCAATAATATTAAAACGAATTGTCCGATTTCAATGCGGTTTTCAGCAATGGGTTCGTAGTTGAATGGTGCATGGTCTAAGATAAGTCTTATGATATTAACTCACTAGGAGGCGCTGCTATATTAGTGTGAAACGTTTATATTGCAATATTATTAAAATTAAAACGTATTGTCTGATTTCAATGCGGATTTCAGGAATGAGTTCGTGGGTGATTGGTGCATGTTCTCAGATGAGTGTTATAGAGGTAACTTTAAACAGAAAGCAACTGTATAATCTATACTTATAATAAATCTGTAGAGAGGTCAATTCTGTACATTAAATATTTTTTCAAAATAACTATCAGGGGATGATAAGTGGTCGATACTGATGCCAAAAATGCAATCAGTAAAATTTTTGTCTGTCTGTCTGTCTGTCTGTCTGTCTGTCTGTCTGTCTGTCTGTCTGTCTGTATGTTCCTTATAGAAACAAAAACTACTAGACGGATTTTAATGAAACTTGGTACAATTATTCTTCACACTCTTGGACAGGTTATAGTATACTTTTCATCACGCTACAATCAATAGGAGCAGAGTAGTGAAGGGAAATCCTTTTGTATGAAAAATCTAAACCACTCAAGTTAGACGTTTGAAATTTGGCATGCAGGTACCTTAGATACCGTAGAGGTACACTAAGAAAGGAATTCCCGAAATTCCCACGGGAACGGGAATTAGCGGGAAAATACTTTTGTATGAAAAATGTAAACCACTCAAGTTAGACGTTTGAAATTTGTCATGCAGGTACCTTAGGTACCGAGGAGGTGCATTAAGACAGGAATTCCCGAAATTCCCACGAGAACGGGAATTAGCGGGAAAATCCTTTTGTATGAAAAATCTAAGCCACTCAAGTTAGACGTTTGAAATTTGTCATGCAGGTACCTTAGGTACCGTGGAGGTGCACTAAGAAAGGCATTCCCGAAATTCCCACGGGAACGGGAATTAACGGGAAAATCCTTTTGTATGAAAAATCTAAACCATTCAAGTTACATGTTTGAAATTTGGCTCGCAGGTACCTTAGATACCGTAGAGGTGCACTAAGAAAGGAATTCCCGAAATTCTCATGGGAACGGGAATTAGCGGGAAAATCCTTTTGTATGAAAAATCTAAACCACTCAAGTTAGACGTTTGAAATTTGGCATGCAGGTACTTTAGTAAACTTAAAGCTTAGTTGCAACAGGATATTACAAAATTCCCACGGGAACGGTAGTTAGCGGGAAAAAACATTTGTATGAAAAAAATCAAATCTAAATAAAAGGAGAAACTGACTGACTCAGTGACTGACATATCAACGCACAGCCTGAACGGCTAAACGTAGGCATTTGAAATTTGGAAGGGACATAGCTTAGGTACCGTAGAGGTACACTAAGAAAGGAATTCCCGGAATTCCCACGGGAACGGAAATTAGCGGGAAAATCCTTTTGTATGAAAAATCTAAACCGCTTAAGTTAGACGCTTGAAATTTGGCATGCAGGTACCTTAGTTAACTTAAAGCTTAGTTGCAACAGGTTATTGCAAAATTCCCACGGAAACGGGAGTTAACGGGAAAAAAACATTTGTATGAAAAAATCGAAACCGCGTAAGATAGATGTTTTCAATTCAATTAAATTATTTATTGCATTCCATGTAGTACAATGGGGTGTTACATAGGCATAGGAACTAAAACATGGACCCTGTAGGGCACAGCATAGTTGAAGGGAAGAGAGGAAGTGTGTATTAAAATTAAAACTCAATGAACAATCAATTAAAAAAAAAATCAAGTCAATCAATTAATTCAATCTAGCATGCATGCATACCTTAGTAAATATAAAGTTTATTTTTGGCTGTAATATTTTGAAAAATGGGAGTTATTAGGAAAAAAATTGTATGAAAAAATCTAAACTGCATAAGTATGCACTCCCACACACACAAAGATCTCTCTCTTATATAACACGCCACGCGGACGAAGTCGCGGGCAAAAGCTAGTATATAATAAGGGACTTAATATTATGTGGTAGGATGAATCACACTTATTGTTTTGCGAGATCTTACCTACACATTATATAGATTATGATTCGTATATGCTCTCTAAAATGTCTGAAATAAAATTAAGCAAAATTAAAAAATTTGAAAAAACCCACGACGGTAAAAATCTCATCGAAAAAGAATAAAATAACTCAAAACCCCCGACTTAACCCAATTATTATGTAACGAAATATTATATTAGACTTAAAAATACTTTCTAAAAAGAGTTGATATCTCGAGACATCGGTAATAGATATACTTAAGTACCTAAACAATGAATATGGATGTTTACAGTTTTTTCCTAACGTGTCTGTTTCTCGAAAATATACTTAAATGTAGCGATAATAATTTTACCATAATACATAACCGAGGAATATCCGTCGGGGGCTGCCTTTTCTATATGAAATTTCAACAAAAATTTAATCATACTCATAAGTGTATTTTATGTCGTCGTTAAACATCTACAATTCTTCAATAATTGTATTCACGTCACTAGAAAAACTTTAGCTGGGTTAATGGCAAATAATAATTTCGTTTTTTTTTATGCAATACATGTTTTATTATTTATTTATTTATTTATTCCTATGATATATTATTGTAATTTTTGCTATGTTGGTTAACTATATGTGCGTGTCTTACTCTATAATTGTCATAGTAATTATTGTTAATTTAAGAGTAATTATTATGTGTGTGTGTGTGTCTCTTATGTTTGTATTTATTGTCCTGTAAATGTATTGTGAACTAAATAATTGAATAATGTACCTATTGTTACCTTAATTAACTTATATTAATTTGCATCCGATGTATATGATTGGTTATTTGCAAATAAATGAATTGAATTGAATTGAATTGCTACAGATCGAGGCACGGAGTTCCTATCAACGACATTTAAAGAGGTATGTAAACTCTTAAATATTGAACAACTAAACTCCACAGCTTATCACCACCAAAGCATAGGAGCGCTGGAGAACACCCACAAACATCTGGCAGCTTTCTTACGTATACAAACGGACAACCATCCAGGTACGTGGAGCACGTGGTTACCATTTTGGAGTTTTTCTTTTAATACCACAGTACATACCGAGACACAGTACACACCTTTTGAACTCGTATATGGTAGAAAATGCTGTTTGCCTAGTAATTTGACAGGACATGCTGTAGAGCCATTGTATAATCATGAAAATTATGGTTGTGAATTAAAATATCGCATTCAGTCTTCTCAAAAGAACGCAAGGAATAATTTGTTAAAGAGTAAGATAGATAGAAAGAAAAAGTATGATGAAACATGTAACCCAATAGTTTATAAAACAAATGACTTAATTCTAGTAAAAAATGAAGTAGGAAATAAGCTAGATAATATTTACTTAGGTCCATATAAGGTATTACAAGACCTTTCTTCTAACGTAGAAATTGACGTCAATGGTAAGAAAATGTTAGTTCATAAGAATAGAACCAAGTTTTATTTTACTGATTAAGATGTATTATTTAAGTTCTACTATGTTTCTTAATTATCTTGTAATGGTTCAAGGCTAACATTGAAAAAAAAATGTAATGATTTACTATTTTATTTTTTTCTTTTTGTGAAAGGAGGTGTAAGGTCTAAAGACTATATTCTCTATATAGGTACTTATTATTCTTACTAAGCTACTATAATCTAATATGTTAATTTACTAATATAAATGCGCATTCTTTCGTCATTACTCGAGTCGTTTACTTGTCTCCCCGTTCCCTCCTCACATATTTCCAACCTACTACTGTGCATGGACAAATGGACACAACACTGGGACATGCGGCAACCTACGGATATCATCTATCTGGATTATGAGAAAGCGTTTGATCGAGTACCTATAAAAAGGCTTATAAGTAAACTTGATCACTTTGGAATCAGGGGCAAACTTTTACAATGGATTACTGACTTTCTGACCAACCGGATATTCAAAGTAAGAGTAGGAGAAGCGCTGTCTGATGCCCATAATGTTTATAGCGGGGTGCCGCAGGGATCTGTGCTCGGGCCAATTTTATTTGGTATCTTTGTTACTGACCTGAAGAGTGCTATAAATTCGAACTTATCGGTATTTGCTGACGACACTAAACTTATTGCAAATCCTCTTGTAAGTCACAACGTCATTCAGAGGGACCTGGATCGTATCTCCCAATGGACTAAGGATTGGCTTATAACACTTAATGCTACGAAGTGCACTGTCTTGCACATAGGCAGTAATAATCCTAAACTTAGTTATACTATTGTAGCAACACCAATGGATGGGGGAGCGAGACAGCACCATCTCGCCGTCGTCACCAACGCCCGAAGCGAACTCGGAAACTCGGAACAACGGCAGCCGGGAGCTCACTTTTGCGGTTGCTTTCGAGTGTGGAGGACGTTCTCTGATAGCTCATTGCGCTCAGTTCGGTCGTACATATTATAAGCTTACGGTTATATACTTTCTTAGCAGAACATTAGTGATTTCGTTAGTTCTTCGGTCCGATTTATTTTTAAGTTTGATTGTGTTCGAGTGTAATTTTGTTAATTATAAATACAAGAAGTTAATAAGTTTAGTGTGCTTTGTTTTAAAATTCCCCGCTTCTGTTCCTTAAGATCAGAAGTGGGATTCGTCCCACAAAGTGAGTGATTTTACATCCACGTGGCTTCTGAACATAGTTTTGTGATTTGTGAACATTTTGAATACTTAAGTGTTAAATCTTATTACGATTAGATATTTTTCGTTTTAAGTAATAAATATTCGTAGGTAGTTGAACAGTGATACTTTTACTTTATACGTGTCTTATCATAAGTATGTGTTTAGTTTTTAATTTGGGATAGGTAATTAATTCTTGTTTAAGGAAGTTACGCAACTAGTTTTTATTTTGAAACTCTTTTTAAATTTAAATGTTTTTTATTTTCTTTTTCTTACTACTATAACGTGATTTTGCTTTGAGGCTAATTCGTTTTCGAGTACTTTTATTTTCTGTAATAATTTTCCAGTAAGTACTTAATTGGTTTTTGAACATGGCTGATGACGGTCCAGGTCGTAGTAAACGTCGGAAAACTAAGGCTGATAAGGAAAGTGAAGTGTTTGACGTAATTATGAGCCGACTGAACGCAATTGAGGCTAGGATAAACGCACCATCAGCGCCTACGCCATGCATCCCTCAACCGGGTGTTAGTGGCATTGATCCATCAAATAATCCTAGCAGTATTCGTTCTAGCGCGCCGCTTCCGCAGTCATCGAATGCCGTGTCTGGGCCCAGGCGTAGCTTGTCGCCAGATCTGCCGCGTGAGGCGTCATGTGGCGATCCTGCACCGGGGCGCTCGCAGGCGCATGCCGCCGCGAGTAACGGTGACAATGTAGCTGTGGAGGTAACGGAAAAGATTGTCGGCGTGCTCTCTTCGTTAATACAAGTAAGACCGAACCATTACTTTATTTCAAATTTTGATCCGGAATTTAACGATTTTGATACCTGGTGTGCGGAGGTAGACCGTGCTTGTGAAATAAATCATTGGGGAGGCAATGAATGCTTATCTCGAGTTGCTGGTTGCCTTCAGGGTGATGCACGCTCTTGGCTTGTGGATTGGGTCACAAACGATCGTTCGTGGGCCAACTTCAAGCTTGAGTTCAGGTCCCTCTGTCCACGGAACCCGGATATAGCGAACATATTGTTTGATGTTATGCGTAGTGACTCGAACAACTATGCGACATACGCAGAGTACGCTCGTCGTTCTTTACTGCGTTTAAACATAGTAAATGGTTTATCAGAAGATCTGAAAAGTGCAATAGTTGTTAGGGGCATTATGGATCCACAGGTCAAAGCAGCTGCTACCAACGCTAAATTGAAACCACATGATTTAGTTCAATTTTTGTCTGTCTATACGAAGCCGAAAATCAACCTGCGTTCCCAACCCTTTCGCCCAAATAGGGGTAATTCAGATTTTCGTAAGCGAGATGCCAACCATTTCGAAACAAAGACGAAATGTTATTCGTGTAATGGTATAGGTCATAAACGCGTTAATTGTCCAAAGCGTCAACGTACCGATTCTCTTGCTACGTCTAGGGGTTCTGCTAATAACACATCTACAACTGGTGTCCAGTCTATTAGCACGTCTACACGTCCACCATTGACTTGCACCTTCTGCCACAAAACTGGTCACGGTCTTGATTCGTGTTTTGCTAAACAACGCGCCGAAAATAATTCAAAACGAACCAACAATGTCAATTTATGCCGTAAACCTGAGACATACTCAAGAAATGGTGACGTCATGACTGCTGTTATACAGGGTGTCCCTGTGGATGTGTTAGTAGACAGCGGTTCTTGTATATCCCTAATATCGGAATCAACTGTAAAACATTTCAACTGCAACAAAGTTCCTACATATCGTTTATTGCGGGGAATAGGAAGTCAGGAAATTGAGACTACTTATTTTGTCGAAATGGTCGTGGAATTTCCTGAAATATCTTTAGATGTAGAGTTGTACGTTGTTTCCGACAATTGTATAAATGCTCCTCTTTTGATTGGTACGGATGTCTTAAATCGAGAGGGTGTCACTTACATTCGGTCAGGTGAAGTACAACGCCTAGTACGGACTGAAAAATCGTTAATCGTACAACATTTAAGAGACGTAGATTTGAATACGCCGTTGGTTGGCTATGATAAACAACGATTAGATAACATTATTGACGAATTTTCAAATTTCTTCATTAATGGCACTGCTACGTCGACGGTTAGTACGGGAAGCATGCAAATAAAATTAACTAATGACACTCCGGTTCACTATAGGCCATACAAACTCTCTCATGATGAAAAGTTGCGCGTCCGCGAAATCATAAATGATCTTACGAGCAAAGGCATCATCCGAAAATCTGATTCCGACTACGCCAGTCCTATCATACTAGTTAAAAAGAAGGATGGCTCTGATAGGATGTGCGTGGACTACCGGGCCCTTAATGCGATAACTGTCAAGGACCGCTACCCGTTACCCCTAATTGAAGATCACATTGATAGGTTGGGTAAAGCCAGGTATTTCTCGAGTCTGGATATGGCGACTGGGTTTCACCAAATTAAAATGAGCCCCGATTCGGTCAGCAAAACTGCGTTTGTCACGCCAGAAGGACATTTTGAGTATCTTAAAATGCCTTATGGCTTAGCTAACGCCCCAGTCGTTTTTCAAAAAATTATTACTGAAACTCTCAAGCCTCTGATAGAAAAGGGTAACGTTCTTGTTTACATAGACGATGTTCTCGTTCTGTCGGACACTGTAGATGAGGGACTAGATTTGTTGCAAGAAGTTCTTCAATTGCTGACCTCTTCTGGATTTTCCCTAAATCTAAAGAAGTGTAGTTTTCTCGTCACTGAGGTTGAGTACCTTGGCAGGGTTATTTGTCAGGGTCAGGTGAGACCGAGCTCACGGAAGGTAGAGGCACTTATTAAAGCTCCACGACCTGCTAACGTAAAGCAAGTCCGTCAGTTTTTGGGTCTAGCCGGTTATTTTCGGCGGTACATAGCCGATTATTCTTCAAAGACTGCATGCATTGCCAAATTAACAAAAAAAGGCGTGCCATTTTTATGGGGACAAGAACAGGAAGCGGCTCGTGCTTATATAATTGGATGCCTAACTGACGAACCGGTACTCGCTATTTTCGACCCAAGTCTCCCAACAGAATTACACACCGATGCCAGTAGTCTTGGTTACGGGGCAGTTTTGTTACAGGAGCACGAGGGAAAGAGGAAGCGAGTAGTCGGTTACTTCAGTAGGGCGACCCATGGAGCTGAGTCGAAGTATCACAGCTACGAGCTGGAGACTCTGGCCGTAGTGAAAGCACTCCAGTACTTCCGTCACTATTTACTAGGGATCTCTTTTAAAATAGTGACTGACTGCAACTCCATGAAACTTACTGAGCGCAAAAAGGATCTTATTCCCCGGGTAGCACGTTGGTGGATATATATGCAAGATTTCAGCTTCGAACTTGAATATCGAAAAGGAGTCCTTTTGTCTCATGCAGATTACCTTAGTAGAAATCCTGTCGAAGTCTTGCATATACAGAAGCCAACCAATTGGGCTCAAGCTGCTCAAACTGCAGACGAGGAAACTCAAGCCTTGATTCAAAGATTGAAAGACGGACAGCTGGATTCGTCACGTTATGAAATGCGTAATAACTTGTTGTACTACAGGTATTCCCCAACCGGCGAGGATACTCGAATGTTATGTTTTATACCAAAGGGTCATAGGCTGAGCCTCCTTCGTATATTCCATGACGAGCACGATCACATCGGCATCGACAAGACAACAGACCTTATACTCCGACACTTTTGGTTTCCCGGCTTAAGACCATTTGTCAAAAAGTACATTAACCATTGCTTAATCTGTTTGTCGCACAAACGTATACCCAGAGCTTCGCATCAGCCAATCGTGTCTTGGTCTAAACCAGACGAACCATTTACTACTATTCACATGGATGTACTTGGTCCACTGCCAGAGTCCAGAGGTTTTAAATATGTCCTCATTATAGTAGACGCATTTTCCAAATTTTGCTTACTTTATGCCCTGTATCGACAAGACACAGATGAATTAAAACGTGTCTTCACAAATGCTGTTTCGCTTTTTGGTACTCCCTCGTTAATTGTTAACGACCGAGGTCGAATGTTTGAGAGCAACAATTTTCAAAATTTTGTACATGATCTAGGTTGTACTATCCACTTTATAACCCCTCAAATGCATAGCGAGAATGGACAAGTGGAACGATATTGTCGCACGGTTTTGAATTTGCTTCGCGTCGAGGTTAACAATAAACGCTCCGAATGGTCAGATATCTTATGGAAAATTCAACTTATTTTGAACATGACAAAACAAACTACAACGCAAATGTCTCCAATACAGCTTCTGATCGGTGTCAACGCGACAACGCCTGTCCTGAGGTCACTAGTGCGCGATGTGGCGCTCGAGAACTCCCGTCCAAATCGTGAATCAATGATGGTGTTAAGGCGGCAGCGAGCTACCGGACTTTTGATTGAGAATCAGAAGCAACAAGACGAATCTGTTAATGAAGGTCGTAAACGTCCGCGGCTTTACAAGGTCGGCGACTTCGCTTTTGTAATTAAAAATGCACAGAGCACTGGGAAGCTGGACTCGGGCATGCGTGGTCCCTATAAGGTCACCAGGACATTAAAACATGACCGATACGAGCTTGAACTACTAGCTGGTTCTTACGGGAAGCGTACTCAAGCTGCCTCGGAGTACATGGTTCCATGGCTAGGAGAGTGGACTCCTGAAACTTGCAGTGCATTCTTTGAAAGTGAGTATGACATACTATTTTCCTTCGGGACAGTTTCGACTCTATGTCGGCAGACCGTGATGACGGTAACAACTTTGTTGTGGCAGACTGTGATCTGGCTTGTGATCATAGTGCGACTCTATGTCGGCAGACCGTGATGACGGTAACAACTTTGTTGTGGCAGACTGTGATCTGGCTTGTGATCATAGTGCGACTCTATGTCGGCAGACCGTGACGACGGTGGAAACGTGTATTCCGTGATCTTAGTAGTGGCAATAATGGTTTATGAACTCTGGATCGGCAGATTGTGACATATCTATGTGTTGATGGTAATGCCATGATAATGCTGGGCAACCGAGCAGACTATTAAGCATCACGGCACAACAGATAACCTGTTGTGGCAGACCATGGTATATTGGGGAGTTTTGGCCAAGTGTAGGAGAGGATGAATGAGAGGTGAACAAGGAAGTATGAGGAATAATGAGATTTGAATTACACCGAAAGTTAACTGGTATGAAATTTTATGTTTGGCTGAGTGAAAGTACTTGTGCGTAGTTAACTGAGCGCTCATAGGTGACTATGCACAAGTGTGTGAAAGTTGATCTTCAAATATTGAGACGTAAGGGATTGTTCTAATATTGTTTTCGTTTGTTAACAGCTGATGAACAAGCGGTCGAGGACGCCTCGCAGTCAGGAACGGCCGTGTAGCAACACCAATGGATGGGGGAGCGAGACAGCACCATCTCGCCGTCGTCACCAACGCCCGAAGCGAACTCGGAAACTCGGAACAACGGCAGCCGGGAGCTCACTTTTGCGGTTGCTTTCGAGTGTGGAGGACGTTCTCTGATAGCTCATTGCGCTCAGTTCGGTCGTACATATTATAAGCTTACGGTTATATACTTTCTTAGCAGAACATTAGTGATTTCGTTAGTTCTTCGGTCCGATTTATTTTTAAGTTTGATTGTGTTCGAGTGTAATTTTGTTAATTATAAATACAAGAAGTTAATAAGTTTAGTGTGCTTTGTTTTAAAATTCCCCGCTTCTGTTCCTTAAGACTATTGACTCTACGAATATTCAGCCAGTGGAATCGCAAAGAGATCTTGGCGTGACTATTACACATAATCTGAAATGGGATGAACACATACTGAATATAACTAAGAAAGCTAACTCCTTACTATATATCATCAGAAAGGCATTCTATGTTATAGATAAGGAACTGTTTATAAAACTGTACAAAACCTATATTCGTCCACTATTGGAATACGCATTTCAAATATGGTGTCCGTACTTTAAAAAGGACATAATTACACTCGAAAAGGTTCAGAGACGAGCAACTAAGATGGTCAGTTCACTGCGTGACAAAACTTACGAAGAAAGACTCTCACTTCTAAACCTTACTACACTTGAGCAACGCAGAAAGCGAGGCGATCTTATAGAGACATATAAAATATTACATGACCATTACGATGTGGAACAATTAAAGGATATCTTTAAACTCAGCAAAAATGTGAATCTGAGAGGACATTCATTAAAGCTGTACAAGCCTTTGTGTGCTGGTAACCCAAAACATAATTTCCTGCCAAATCGCGTTGTGGACTCTTGGAATAAGCTCCCAGAATCAATAGTTAGTGCACCATCAGTGAACTCCTTTAAACACAGACTAGACATTTACAATAGAAAATAACAATCTTAAAAACAAGTGCAGTGAAGTACACGCATCAGCTCTGAGCTGCTAGTGTACATAAACAAATATAATAATAATAATAATAAAATATAACCGACAGAGGGATTGCGTCCTCTAACATGATGGACTAATGTTATGGGCGATAGGCTGATCCCTTATCACCATAAGGTTCATCATATCCATCTTAGGACTTCGTATCAACAGTGGCTGCAAGTTGTCTTTGATTACTTGTGGCTCTGCCCACCCCATTTGGGATTACGGGCGTGAGTTTATGTATGTATGTAATAATAAAATATAAATTATTACTTAATAAAATAGAACAACAAATCTTCAATTAATAACGAGCCTTAATCCTTAATAACGAGCGGCTGAGTGGGTGGTCAAGGCGCACTTCTGAATTATTACGATTTCTTACTGATGTATTGCTCTGCTCGTGTCTACCATCAGAATGGATGTACCAATTTCCCAAACCCTGGAGGGAGTATTTTCTTCCCGCCTCCGTCACATTTTACGTTTTATATTTGCGCGGGAATGTAACTCACCAATCAGGTGCTACCTCCACAGTTAATATCCCTACAGATGGCGCCACTGTTAATCATAGACTAAATACCGCAGAATAATAACTAAATACCATTGTTAGAGCATAGATTAATAACTAATAACTGGACAAGTGTTACAAAATATGTTTGATTTGTTTAAAATCATGACAACCTTAATGTCAAAACATTGCTTCACTGCACTTTTATCTTGTATTTGCTCATTATTATTCGTATTATTCGCGTTCACACAAGAATAATTATTGTCCGCCGCCATTATGCAAAACAAAAACAAAGCGACACCAGCGCCGCTACCGGTGGATAATGTTACTATTTTACGATATGATCGCTAACGTTTGGCCATATCATGAAGTAGTCATGCATTTAGTTGGTCATATCGTTAAACGTTTTGTGTTCATTGATCTGGCTAAACCACATCATGATGTGGCCAACGAATGTTGTTCTATTTCATGAAATACGACCATTTCATGAAATGGTCGATCATTTCATGAAATGATCAATTCTATGATATGGCCACGATGTATATATTAGGTGATTTCCAAACTACCCAGGAGGTACACCCAGTAGCTCGCTTTTTTTCACGTGGTTCCCCCGCTAATCGAGGCCGCATCCACCTACTTATATGAGAAGTAGGTTCTATCTAATGAGTTAGCAATAGTCATTCAATAAGCAGAGAAATGTGAAAGAAAAAGCAATTTTTAACTAAGCAATTTTCAGCAATTAGCATGCAATAAGCAAAGCAAGTAATTGTCAAACATAAGCGAGTTGTATAATTTAAAGATATTATTGACAATAACAAACATGTACTGAGTTTGTTAATACTTACATTGAGTTATCATCGCTAATTTGACCAAATTATTAGTACAGGTTATCACATTCACTAAATGAAAAATTAAGCAAAATTAAAAATTTTGAAAAAACCCACGACGGTAAAAATCTCATCGAAAAAGAATAAAATAACTCAAAACCCCCGACTTAACCCAATTATTATGTAACGAAATATTATATTAGACTTAAAAATACTTTCTAAAAAGAGTTGATATCTCGAGACATCGGTAATAGATATACTTAAGTACCTAAACAATGAATATGGATGTTTACAGTTTTTTCCTAACGTGTCTGTTTCTCGAAAATATACTTAAATGTAGCGATAATAATTTTACCATAATACATAACCGAGGAATATCCGTCGGGGGCTGCCATTAACCCAGCTAAAGTTTTTCTAGTGACGTGAATACAATTATTGAAGAATTGTAGATGTTTAACGACGACATAAAATACACTTATGAGTATGATTAAATTTTTGTTGAAATTTCATATAGAAAAGGCAGCCCCCGACGGATATTCCTCGGTTATGTATTATGGTAAAATTATTATCGCTACATTTAAGTATATTTTCGAGAAACAGACACGTTAGGAAAAAACTGTAAACATCCATATTCATTGTTTAGGTACTTAAGTATATCTATTACCGATGTCTCGAGATATCAACTCTTTTTAGAAAGTATTTTTAAGTCTAATATAATATTTCGTTACATAATAATTGGGTTAAGTCGGGGGTTTTGAGTTATTTTATTCTTTTTCGATGAGATTTTTACCGTCGTGGGTTTTTTCAAAATTTTTAATTTTGCTTAATTTTATTTCAGACATTTTAGAGAGCATATACGAATCATAATCTATATAATGTGTAGGTAAGATCTCGCAAAACAATAAGTGTGATTCATCCTACCACATAATATTAAGTCCCTTATTATATTATATTATACAGTTGCTTTCTGTTTAAAGTTACCTCTATAACACTCATCTGAGAACATGCACCAATCACCCACGAACTCATTCCTGAAATCCGCATTGAAATCAGACAATACGTTTTAATTTTAATAATATTGCAATATAAACGTTTCACACTAATATAGCAGCGCCTCCTAGTGAGTTAATATCATAAGACTTATCTTAGACCATGCACCATTCAACTACGAACCCATTGCTGAAAACCGCATTGAAATCGGACAATTCGTTTTAATATTATTGCAATACTATTTTTCACTAATATTGTAGCACCCTCTAGTGAGTTAAAGACGTAATTTTTATTATTTGGGAACATGCAATAAGCTACCACGTACACATTGCCGAAAACAGAATTGTAATCGGACATTTCGTTTTGATTATATTGCAACATTGTTTTGCACTAATATTGTGGCGCCCCTAGTGAGTTACAGCCATGACACCTGTCTAAGAACATGAATTCATCAAACACAAACCCGCTATTGAAAACCGCCTCAAAATCGGATCATTAGTTTAAAAGATAGGTGGTAACATTACTTTGCACAAACGCACACACAAACATCTCTCACCCTAAACGCATATACCTGCTCCGTTCCGTCGTGGGTAATAAATGTAATTAAAATTATACTAACCGTAATTAACAACACTTTGCTTTACTTAATACATAACATACATAAACTGCCTATATACGTCCCACTGCTGGGCACAGGCCTCCCCTCAATCAACCGGAGGGGGTATGGAGCATACTCCATCACGCTGCTCCACTGCGGGTTGGTGGAGGTGTTTTTACGGCTAATAGCCGGGACCAACGGCTTAACGTACCCTCCGAAGCACAGAATCATCTTACTTTTTCGGACAATCAGGTGATTCAAGCCTGAAAAGTCCTTACCAAACAAAGAGGACAGTCTCACAAAGTGATTTCGACAATGTCCCCATCGGGAATCGAACCCGGAACACCAGATCGTGAGCCTAACGCTCTAACCACTAGACCACGGAGGCTGTTTACTTAATACTACCTGATTATTGAGTGATGGGTTCAACTTTATGAATTAAATGAGGATTAATTGGATGAATTTGATTCACTTGACCACACAATCCACGTGCCACTTATAGTCGATCTTGATTTTTCTTTAATCTTCTCTTTAATCTTCGCCAATCACTTCGTATTAATTTATCTACAATTTATTGATTGTGATCTGGGATCTTCTCTGAAATCTGGCTCGAAGGACCATGAATATGCCATCAGGCAAAAAGGCATATCAATGCCTTTTTACTGATTTTTAAGGGATTTAGGTAGCAATGAAACAGCACCGTGTTCGACGTAATTACGTGTAATCAATGGAACCGAAAAAAAAAACGCCTGTCAAAAACAATTAACTAATAAAAACTATTGCAAATAAATTGCTATTATAAATTGAAGAGGCGTTTCGGATAATATTTATTCTAAACACTAATATTGTGGCGCCCCCTAGTGAGTTACAGACATGACACTTGTCTAATAACATGAACTCATCAAACACAAACCCGTTATTGAAAACCGCATCAAAATCGGATTATTAGTTTAGAAGATAATTAATAACATTTCTTTGCACAAACGCACACACAAACATCTCTCACCCTAAACGCATATACCTGCTCCGTTCCGTCGTGGGTAATTATACAGTTGCTTTCTGTTTAAAGTTACCTCTATAACACTCATCTGAGAACATGCACCAATCACCCACGAACTCATTCCTGAAATCCGCATTGAAATCAGACAATACGTTTTAATTTTAATAATATTGCAATATAAACGTTTCACACTAATATAGCAGCGCCTCCTAGTGAGTTAATATCATAAGACTTATCTTAGACCATGCACCATTCAACTACGAACCCATTGCTGAAAACCGCATTGAAATCGGACAATTCGTTTTAATATTATTGCAATACTATTTTTCACTAATATTGTAGCACCCTCTAGTGAGTTAAAGACGTAATTTTTATTATTTGGGAACATGCAATAAGCTATTACGTACACATTGCCGAAAACAGAATTGTAATCGGACATTTCGTTTTGATTATATTGCAACATTGTTTTGCACTAATATTGTGGCGCCCCTAGTGAGTTACAGCCATGACACCTGTCTAAGAACATGAATTCATCAAACACAAACCCGCTATTGAAAACCGCCTCAAAATCGGATCATTAGTTTAAAAGATAGGTGGTAACATTACTTTGCACAAACGCACACACAAACATCTCTCACCCTAAACGCATATACCTGCTCCGTTCCGTCGTGGGTAATTTTTTTTTTTTTTTTTATTTTTTTTTTTTTTTTTTTTTTTTATTTTTATATAATTTGGAGAACTTACAGACTAATTATACATTAAATGAACTAAATATACATGAAACAATGCTAATAACAAGTTCCCGCCAATAAATAAAAAGGTAGGAGAGAAATTAAAATAAGATAAGAAAAGTGGCTAGAATGATACATAAAGATAATAGCTAACAAGGAAAAGGAAAACAAAACCCTAAGTCAGTTCGAATGCAGGTGGGTTAGTCTACTAATCCAATTTAACTTAACCATTATTATTTTATGAGTATAATTATAACATGAGTAAATTTATTGAGTCTCAAAATATTCTTGTGTTAGAATTCGCTTAATAGATGCAATACTAGTGTGGAATAAATCTATGCTGTTAGATGATTCATTAAAAGAGTTGCTCGCACGTATGAGAAACGCATTAGATCTATAGTTAGTTCTCGATCGTTGTATGTGAAGCAATGGACGCTGCCTTAAGCCTAGAGTGTTAGTCCTCAAATATATTGAAGACAGGAGCTCAGGACTGTCGTACGAGCCATTCGCCAGCCCGACCAGGTAACATATATCACTGATATTTCGCCTTGTGTGTAGGGGTAAGAAATGATAGCGCCTACAGCGATGAGAGTAGTCAGTAGACCTTTGTCTCGATTTAAAATCTAAGTAACGCAGAAACCTCCTCTGAATGCACTCTATTCTATTCCTATAAACGTCGTATTGCGGATTCCATACGAGAGAAGCATACTCGAGATGACTTCGCACAAACGCACAGTAAAGTATCTTTATTGTCTTTAGTTCCCGAAAATTGGCAGATGTTCTCATTAAGAACCCCATGGCTTTATGTGCTTTTGCTGTAATACTTTCGATTTGCTTATCAAATAGTAACTGAGTATCAAATATGACTCCCAAGTCTCTGATTGTTTCAGTCTTAGTAATGTTTTTATCTTTTAAAATATATCCCTGATTAAAATTTGTTCTCTTCCGCGAGTATGACATGTAAAAACATTTAGGTATATTTAGGTCAAGTTTGTTTGCTGAGCAATAATTTTCAAAACGATACAGATCGGCTTGTAGGTTAGTAATATCATTAATATTCTTTATAACTTTTAATATTTTCATATCATCTGCAAATAATAATATTTTAGAATGAAGAAAGCATGACTGAATATCGTTAATAAACAAAATAAATAGCAAGGGACCCAACAAGGAGCCTTGAGGGACACCCGATGGTACTGGTATCCAATTGGAAGTATAACCTGACAATACAATAGCCTGGTTGCGGTTTTCGATATAGGAAGAGAACCATCTATAGAGATTACCATGTATTCCTGCATGGGAAAGTTTCCTTAAAAGTACTGTGTGATCTATACGATCAAAACACTTGCTATAATCGGTATAGATCACATCCACCTGATATCCATCATCCATTCCCCTGGAAATAAAGTCACTCGCCAGTATGAGATTCGAAGTTGTTGAACGTCTTTTTAGAAACCCATGTTGAACATCACTGAACGAACTTCTCATCGCAGTGTAAAGCTGGTTATAAACTACTCTTTCCAACACTTTGGCGAATATGCATAATTTGGATATTGGTCTGTAGTTTCGAACGTCATCCTTTTTCCCTTTCTTGTGAACAGGGGTGATAAAGGCGGATTTCCAAATACCGGGTACAATACCCTCGTTGACCGATCGCTTAAAAAGGATTGTAAGCGGTACTACCAGCTCTTTAGCACACGTGACAATAAAAATAGGTGGAATAGAATCTGGGCCTCCGGATTTATTCAAATCGATAGTTTTTAGCAGTTCGAGGGTCTCAGAGGTAGAAATTTCAATTGAGGAAATACTGCAACTGGTGCCAACACTGGGTGGACAATACGAATTATCATCATTACCGTTCAGAAAAGTAGAATTGAAATACTCCGAAAACAGATTGCATATAGTGTCACCCGTATTGGCAGATATATCATTATATTTCATAGTGCTTGGAAAGGAGGTATCTTTATACTTACTTTTAATATACGTCCAAAATGACTTGGGGTCCTTGGCAATTGCGAACTCTATTCGAGACATGTACGTGTCAAACGCTAATTTTTCAACAGCAAGTTCGCGTTGTCGTAAGAGTGAGAAGGAAAGATAATCAGAACGATTATTGTAAATTTTATATTTACGATGAAATTTATCTTTTTCTTTTATAATTTTTATAAGGGCTGGCCTGTACCATGGAGGGTATGAACTAGGCCTGACGCACTTTCTCGGAACAAACTTGTCTCTAATTTCGTAAAGTCTGTCATAAAATAGGCTGACGGCACGTTCAAGGCTACAAGATTCTAACAAAAGAGACCAGTCGGTTTCACATAAAGCCAATATTATATTCGCATAATCCCCACGATTGAACATATACTTTAGTCTTTTAGGCTCCTCTAATTTATGTATCTGCACAAAATCAGCCTCAATACATAGCGACTTGTGTTGCTTATCTTCCGGCACCAACGGCAAGTTACATGCACACACATTAATGACCTCATTTGAAAGAGCCAAATCCAATATACGCCCGATATGGTTAACTTCTTTATTATACTGGTTTAAACAGCAACAGTTTAAGACGTCAATAAGATTAGTGACTGATTCACAATGATTATTTATAACAGGACGAAGCTCACGCTCTAAATTAGTAGGAGTCCAAGTTACATGATTCTGTAAATTAAAATCACCCAGCACAATAAATTTATCACAGGGGTTAGCCATGATAATATCACTTAATTTATTGGCAAAGTTATTTAACTGTTGACTAATAGAATTACCTAAGTTCTCATCGCATATGTATACTATGCACACATGAATTTTATAGATGACCTTAGGCCTTTTATTTGTAACTGCTAATGACAGCCACAAATCCTCAGCAGAACTACTCCAATCCGGTCTTTCCATAACTGTCAAGTCCCGCCGTACAGCCAACAATACACCTCCACCCTTCTCCTGCTGAGTGCGCTCATAATCACGATCCCGCCGGTAGACGAGGTATCTCGAGTCAAATAACTCCGAACTGTGAATGCTATCTAATAACCAAGTCTCGGACAATGCTATTACATCATAAGAATTCAAGTAAACATTTCTCAAAAACTGACTAGTCTTGGTACGCAGGCCACGTACATTTTGATAGTAAAAATTAAGCCCCGGCATTTTTATATATAGCAATAAAAATATAAAATAAGTAGTAGTACACATTACAAGTAATATGAAGCGACGTAGACATAAATAAAACTTCAACTACGAAGTAGTTAGTAAGTAATAAACCAGTTGCGATATTGAATAGCAGAGTAGGCATAAGTGAACCGGTCGTCCGGTAACGAGCTAACAAAAGGCCCGCACGATTAGCGTCAAGCGACAATGCATATTCATAGAAGGCAATAGCGTTCAATATACGGTAATTGTAATCATCCATATTGCAGTAAAATATCAATTTTATACCCACTTCGACCCAACAACCTACACAGTAGAAGCCACACTCAGTGTTTCCCAAAGATTGCACACCTGCATTCAAACTTAACATAGCGCTTAGACTTATCATAAACAAAAGCAATAATAAAAACAAGGAAATAATAGGTTTGAAGGTTAGACAGGCAATAACTTTGATAGGTCTTTCTCCGTCTTTATATGCAGTATTGCTGATTCGTCGTCTCTTCGCACAAAAATCTTCGAAGTCTTCACCCAAACATACTTGAAACTGTGTTCATCAGCCATCTTCTTGGTCTTAGATAGGAGAGCCTTGTTTTTGACAGTTAGATGGTCGTTGACAAAGATCCTCTGAAACCCTTCCAATCCCAAGTTGGTAGGCATAATTGATTTATTCTTCATAGTCAGCCTAGCGGCAGCTATAAAGTCTTCTTTTACGTACCTATTGTTAAAACACACTATGATAGGCTTAGTATGATTAGGGTCTTTGGTCTGGACGCGCGTAACAAAGTTGATTAAATTTTTGGATATCGGGTATTGGACTTCTCTTCCCACTTTGCAAACAATATCGATCAAATTTTCACCTTTCGTCTGAGGCACTCCTTTAAGTTCGATATTATTTAATCTATCCCATTGCTCCTTCTCATCCTGCACCACAACCAGTTTATCTATTGCAGACTGCATCGATTCCAACTGAACGACTCTAGACTCCACCCTCTCTAAGCGAGTCGCGAAACTATCCACAGCATTGTTAGCCGATGTAACAGCAGCCTTTAAGTTAGCAAAATCATTCTTGAGCTGTTTAACATCATCTATTAATATAGATAATGGAGCAAGTTTGTCCGACAAAAGTTTAATTTCTTTAAGCAGTGTCTCGTAGTTTGCCTCAGGAGATGGTGGAAGAGGAGAAGCTGGAATTTTGCACTTCTGACAACGCCATGTAGCCTTTCTACCCCCCAGTTGACGATAGCCTTTCTCCGTGATGCCGCCACAGTGGAAATGCATCTCTTGGTTGCAAGTGCTGCATAGCGCTCCATCCGTCATCGGGTCTCCGCAAAAACACTTTTTTAATTCAGAGCTCATGATGAACTTTGAGAACCACTTATTTTGTTTGCACTCGAGACCGCACGGAACACGTTCTTGTGGTAAGGCGACAACACCGAGACTGCAATATAAACGTTTCACACTAATATAGCAGCGCCTCCTAGTGAGTTAATATCATAAGACTTATCTTAGACCATGCACCATTCAACTACGAACCCATTGCTTAAAACCGCATTGAAATCGGACAATTCGTTTTAATATTATTGCAATACTATTTTTCACTAATATTGTAGCACCCTCTAGTGAGTTAAAGACGTAATTTTTATTATTTGGGAACATGCAATAAGCTACCACGTACACATTGCCGAAAACAGAATTGTAATCGGACATTTCGTTTTGATTATATTGCAACATTGTTTTGCACTAATATTGTGGCGCCCCTAGTGAGTTACAGCCATGACACCTGTCTAAGAACATGAATTCATCAAACACAAACCCGCTATTGAAAACCGCCTCAAAATCGGATCATTAGTTTAAAAGATAGGTGGTAACATTACTTTGCACAAACGCACACACAAACATCTCTCACCCTAAACGCATATACCTGCTCCGTTCCGTCGTGGGTAATAAATGTAATTAAAATTATACTAACCGTAATTAACAACACTTTGCTTTACTTAATACATAACATACATAAACTGCCTATATACGTCCCACTGCTGGGCACAGGCCTCCCCTCAATCAACCGGAGGGGGTATGGAGCATACTCCATCACGCTGCTCCACTGCGGGTTGGTGGAGGTGTTTTTACGGCTAATAGCCGGGACCAACGGCTTAACGTACCCTCCGAAGCACAGAATCATCTTACTTTTTCGGACAATCAGGTGATTCAAGCCTGAAAAGTCCTTACCAAACAAAGAGGACAGTCTCACAAAGTGATTTCGACAATGTCCCCATCGGGAATCGAACCCGGAACACCAGATCGTGAGCCTAACGCTCTAACCACTAGACCACGGAGGCTGTTTACTTAATACTACCTGATTATTGAGTGATGGGTTCAACTTTATGAATTAAATGAGGATTAATTGGATGAATTTGATTCACTTGACCACACAATCCACGTGCCACTTATAGTCGATCTTGATTTTTCTTTAATCTTCTCTTTAATCTTCGCCAATCACTTCGTATTAATTTATCTACAATTTATTGATTGTGATCTGGGATCTTCTCCGAAATGTGGCTCGAAGGACCATGAATATGCCATCAGGCAAAAAGGCATATCAATGCCTTTTTACTGATTTTTAAGGGATTTAGGTAGCAATGAAACAGCACCGTGTTCGACGTAATTACGTGTAATCAATGGAACCGAAAAAAAAACGCCTGTCAAAAACAATTAACTAATAAAAACTATTGCAAATAAATTGCTATTATAAATTGAAGAGGCGTTTCGGATAATATTTATTCTAAACACTAATATTGTGGCGCCCCCTAGTGAGTTACAGACATGACACTTGTCTAATAACATGAACTCATCAAACACAAACCCGTTATTGAAAACCGCATCAAAATCGGATTATTAGTTTAGAAGATAATTAATAACATTTCTTTGCACAAACGCACACACAAACATCTCTCACCCTAAACGCATATACCTGCTCCGTTCCGTCGTGGGTATAAAAAATATGTGTTTTTATCAATTGTAACAATGCTTGCATGACCTAACCAACCGTTGGTGTTGTGGACGCCAATCTTCAAGAGACAAGTGGACGGGTGTGAGGAAAACTGGCAAGATGAACACGTCGGTGTGGGTGCGACTGGTGCACGGGAGAGAAGTGGTGCTAGTTGGCAGATGGAATTAGGCATCACTCTCTTGCTTCAGTTAAGTTCCACTCAGATCAGGTGGGTTGTCGCGTGGATGAACATCGCATGGGTTGGAGTAATTCTGAGTAGAACTGTCCATGTTGTTCCCTTCATCGTAGGCACTTCAGTGGACTGTGGATCAATCAACAATAGTTACAAAAAAAAAAGAAAAAAAAAAAAACGATAAATAAAAGACGTAGTCACCACTCAATGTGTATTGCAAGACTGGAGTACCGACATTAATTACAAAAGTGTAAAGAAATACATCTACCTGCTTTCTTAAATATATACCAACACCTCCACCCTTAAAACTACATTACATTAATCAGACCAAGCTGGGTATACAATCACAACTGTTTTTTTTATTGTGTACATATAATTTTATGCTTGTAATGACAATTATAACAATTATGTGACTAACTATGAAATGCCACTTAGGTATAATTACAATTAACTACCCCAGACAATTGAAGGTAACTTAAGCATAATCATCAAAACCATATCTAACAGGAGGCCTAACCACTCTTCGTGGTCGGCTTACACAAGTCCTGTTCTCCGACACACTGGGTGGTGTTTGAGAGCTTAATGTCGTAGCCGATGCCGCCTGCGTGGCGGCCGGTGACACCGGTGTCGTCAATTCTGCAAGCTCCTCCAGGCCCTCCTCCGGTTCGTCTTTTTCCTCAACGGGTATTATCAACGAACTAGATCGTCGAACGGTAGGTATTTGCGGTGTACGTATATCTAAGGTTACATCAGACACCCTACGCCTTAATTGGCCGATATGCCTATGTACCTCGAGTCCATTATCGCATTTGACGGAGTAATCAGTATTCCCTAATTTGTCTATGACCTTACCCGAGAGCCACTTGTCCGCGGAGCGGTAGTCGCGGCACCACACACTCTCGCCCGCCGCGAGCTGGCGGTGCCTGCGACTGTCGTCCCCCGCGTCTGCCTCACTCCTCCGCCGCTGAATTTCCCTCGCCCGACTGGATCTATCAGGCTTCAATTTATCTAAACGCATTCTAAGACTTCTTCCTAGTAATATTCTAGCCGGGCTGTCCCCCGTTGTGTAATGTTCAGTATTCCTATATGCTATCAAAAACCTACTTAAAGCCGTTTCAACATAAAGTTTTTGTTTAAGAGCTTTTTTAATTGTGCGTTTACAAATTTTGACTGCGTTTTCCGCCGCACCATTTGACGCTGGGTGGTAAGGCGCGGAGAAAATATGATCTACGCCATTTTTTTTTAAGAAAGTTTCAAATTCAGTACTTGCAAAGGGTGGTCCGTTATCACTAACAATTTGTTTAGGCAATCCGAACCTAGCCCACATCTTCCGCAGCTCCGCTGTCACCGCCCCCGCTGTAGTACCTTTCATTTGAATGGCCTCAATCCATTTTGAACAAGCGTCCACCACGATTAAATATGTCATGCCTGAGATTGGACCTAAGAAGTCAACATGTAACCTTGACCAAGGGCGGTCAGGCCAGGGCCACGGACAGGGCGCATGCGCAGGCGGCGCGGTGGCCACGCTGGCGCACACGGCACACGCGCGGCACGCCGCCTCCAGCGCCTCGTCCACTCCCGGCCACCACACGTAGCTCCTGGCCAACGCCTTTGTTTTCACGATCCCCATATGGGACTCATGTAACTCCCCGATTACTTTAGCCCTACAAGACGGCGGAACGACGACTCGGTGCCCCCATAAGATACAACCTAACTCGCAATATAATTCTTCCTTCCTATTGAAGTAAGGTTTTAATTCCCTAATGTCTACATCCGTAGGCCAACCATCCATTATATAACTTGTTACCCTACTCAATATCGGATCAGAAGCTGTTTATTTTTTTAATATTTTAGAATCTAATAAGAGAGCTTCAGTCGCAAAATGTAAGTATGTTTGTTCAGGCAATGCCTCCTCGGCGGCGATAGCCTCCTCCTTGTGGGTTCTAATCATATGCGACAGGGCGTCCGCTGTATTTTTGTCAGTGCACACGTATTCGATTTTGAAATCATATGCTGAAAGTTTAATGGCCCATCTCTGAAGACGACTCGCGGCCGTGGATGGAATTCCCGTATTAGGTCCGAAAATAGTCACTAAGGGTTTATGATCAGTGCGGAGTATAAATTGTCTACCATACAAGTACTGGTGAAACTTATCAACTGCAAATATAATCACTAATGCTTCTTTGTGAATTTGACTGTAATTCTTTTCGGCCGTAGTCAACGCTCGCGAGGCATATGCCACCACTTTCTCGCCACCGGCAGCGTCCGCGCCGGGCTGCGCCAGCACCGCGCCCAGCCCGCGTGCGCTCGCGTCGCATGTCACTATCACCGGTCGCGACCCGTCATAGTGGACCAACACGTTCGCACTACATAATACATCTTTCACCCGTATAAAGCAATCATTATGAACTTTCTCCCAAGTATACTGCATGCCCTTTTTAAGCAAGTTATAAAGTGGCCCTAGATAGGACGATAAGTTTCTTACAAATTTCCCGTAAAAGTTTACCATACCTAGAAATGATTTTAATTCGGACGCACTGCGTGGTGGAGACATTTCGACAATAGGTTTAACTTTATCCGGGTTAACCCGTACGCCATTCCTATCTACAATAAAACCTAAGTACTGTACTTGTTCCGATAAAAACTCACATTTATTCTTTTTAATCTTCATACCGTTACTTTCTAATATGTTTAAAACTCGTTCCACAGTCTTCAAATGACTTTGAATATCTTTACTTTTAATCAAAATATTATCAAAAAAAATGACTACATCAGGTATTTCCTTCAACAGGGTTTCCATAAACTTTTGGAAGATACCTGGGCTGGAGGCCAGACCGTAGACAAGACGGTTATATTTAAATAAACCTCGATGCGTGTTAATCACAGTATAAGCCCTAGAGGACTCATCAGGTACCAACTGGTTATACGCTTGCGATAGATCTAATTTCGTAAAATATCTATTTCCACTCAGATTACTGAATAAATCCTCCATTTTGGGGACCGGGTACCTATCGCTACCTAATAAAACGCGATTAAGGGTCACCTTGTAATCCGCACATATACGTATACCGCCATCCGCTTTACTTGCTATCACCAGAGGAGTGGCCCAGTCGGAGTGATCCACAGGCTCCACGACGCCGGCGCACTGTGGAATATTTGGGTGTGTTTCGGATCAAAAATCTGTAGCTCCGTCAATTTTAAAGATAGAGCGATGTAATTTTGCACTAATATAAAGGAATATATAAAAATTCATATAAGTAACGTTTGGTGAATTGAAATTACGCGTAATTTTTTTTATTAAATAAAGAAAACTCACAATCGTTTAAAATGCTATATATTTATTGAAATTTATATTTTTAGTTATATTATCTTACCTGTATTTCTTAACACTAATTACTCAATTAACATAACTTATCATATTAATGATAAAATAAAATAAAAAATGGTACAGTACCTATAGCTATACATTATGCTAAACATAGGAATGAATCAAAATTTTCTTAATATTATTAATTTAACTAGCTATGTAATAGGGTTTCTTGTTAGGTTCATTGCTTCTTCATCTGTAAGCATTTTGATTATTTTTGCGTTATCAAAGTGATTCAAAACGAAAAGCTTTTCAGAATCCAGCCAATTTGTGTTATTTTTTAAAAATATATTATTATTGCGTGTTGCTTCTTTCCAGCGTCTATTAAACGCAGGGATGATAGTCTGTTGAATTTTACCAATTATAAAACATATATTGTCTTCTGATACTTGTTTTTCCTCCAAATATGTCGAAAGTGCCGCAGTCGTTTTACCGCCTTCTATATAAGATTCTATTCACGTTTACTACAGTTAAAAGTAGACATTTTGAAGAGTAAAATAGCCGTACTATACGAAAATACCACTGAAATTGTAATGGAAACATATTTTGTTACCTCCCTTTATATATTGTTTCAGAATGTGTGCATTAATTCAGATATCTATTTTCTCACGGAAAATGACACCAAAATGATAAAAACTTAACAATATAAAATAATCAATAAGTATTGTTAAATCAAGTCAACCACGAAACCGCAATTGATAGCAATTTCCGTTCCCTGACTAGGATTCGATTTTATCTCATATCTCCAAAGTTCGCAAAAAATCGCAGCTAATTTTTATATACAGGGTGTTAGGGACATCGTAACGAAAAAAAAAATGGAACGCCTATTTGATTGTACTAAAAACGATGGTGGATGTTTTTCTTGTCGCAAATGTTTAATTAAGATTTTGAATTTTTACTGTGCCGCAATGTAAGGCGAACAACGCGGCACACAAACGTTAAACCTACGCACGGCTACGTTACGAGTGCGTGCGTGATACGATGTTGTATCTAGGTAGGAGTTTTCATTCTCTTGTATTTAGATGCTTAGTGGTGCAACGTTTAAAAATGTTGAGTTTGTTGAAGTAGAACACCTACTGCCACGATTTTTCACGCACGGTACCTTTCACCTACCTACCAGTTATTAAAACGTACCTAACTTATTAACAATAAAACCCTACTCTTGCCTTACCTTAATTGTTATTCCTTCGGATGAAGTACCTAGGTAGGTACCCTAGAACATGTCACGTCACGTAGGTATGCAACATCGCGTTTCCGCGGTAGGTAGGTATCACACGCACTCACAAACACAACACCTTGCTCTTTAATAAACATCAACAATCTTCCATACTTTTGTGCAGTAAATGGTCTATGATCTATCATCATAGTCGACACTACTCATTTACAGAATAAAACAAACACAAAACACTCACAAACACGAAAAAAATATCCTCGAAAAACATCACGCGATTCGGGTCAAGCTTAGTATTCGACTGAGCGGAAGCGCGCGGCGGCGTTAGCGCAAAGCATCAAAGGCGCGCCGACGACGCGCCGGCCGCGGCCGAGTCGAGCCGACGTCTAGACAGAGAGAGAGAAGTATGTTTATGGTGCAAGTGACAGAGAAAGAAATAGTATCTGTTCGTATGCCTACTTTATTGGCGAGCGTTGCCCTTGACCCGTGCGCCGGCTATTCACCTGCGCATAGCTGAAGTTGTAGATACGTTATTATTATTATTATTGATGACATTGATAAAATTTAATAATTAGTATTTTTTATTTTTTTTATTTTAAGTGTGCGTTCTATGCAGCTTAAAACACAATATGGGACTGAAAAAAATCTAATTTTTTTATGAATTTTGCGACAGGAAACTTCACTTGATACCTATCAACTCAAAGAAATACCTAGTATCTGTTCGTAATGCCTACTTTATTGGCGCGCGTTGCCCTTGATCCGTGAGGCTATTCACGTCCGAGTATCCATCAAGACAGATCAAACAAGCCCTAACTCGGAGGTCTTGCGTCCCAGGATCCTTTAATTATGTCTTAGAACCTTCTTGGCCTATGTGGTCCAGTGGTTGAGCGATGGGATGCGGAGGGTCCGGGTTCGTATTCCGGTGGGGACATATCACAAAAATCTGTTTATAAGGCCTTTGGTTGGGACGTTACAGGCTGATCACCTGATTGTCCGAAAGTAAAATGATCCGTGCTTCGGAAGGTACGTTAAGTCGTTGCTCCCGTCTACTAGGTACTTATGTAAGCACGTAGCCGTTACATGAATATTGTACACAGAACAGGATAGGTTTAATTAGTTCTTTACTGATGATTTAACAATGAGATTTAAAACACGAATAACTTAGTATGTACTTAGTACCTCGGTACCAACATGTAACAAGAAAAATAAGATCACTCCTCTCGGACAATTTTTTTCTTTGAACATGCCGAAATTGCCTACGCGGCGGAGTTGCCGAACTATCGATAGGTAGATTATCAATTGTTGAACTTGAAAATTTTCTAAACTATCGAAAGTAGTGATAGTACATTTAGATCGATACTAGCGATAGTACCGATAGGTCTTGCTTTGTAACAATAATGGGTATTGATCTAAAAGATCTATCGATAGGTACCTACTATTGGTTTTTTTTTAACTAGGTATCGATAGAATATCGATAGGCAACACTCTGGCGGAGTGTCCGCCCAATTCTAGACGCGATCTCGCTCGATTTTTGTGTAGCGAGGTTTTGCGTAGGTACTTACATACTAGTTGGTGGATGGTTGACATAGTAGGTAACTAATTATGTAATCTGTGGTGGTTGTGTTAGTTGGTTGTTAGTTATTCTAATGACAACAAAGAATACAATTATTACTGTTTCAACTGTTTTAGGTAGATAATGGCCCCGATTCCTATGAGTAAATGAATGAATAACCCGGTCGAACCAAAAAGGTATCTCGCTGGTATGCAAACCGTTTGACGTGTGCTGTCAACTTAATTCTGTCGGTTGTTTTAGATTTCTGCTTAAAATTGACGTGTATTCCATAATTTTTATGCCTGTTGATTATCCGTCCATTTAAGAATAAGAATAAAATAAATTTATAATTTACGATAGACAGAGAAAGAAATAGGATCGGTTCGTAGTGCCTACTTTGTAGGCCGCGCCACCGCCGCGCCGCCGCCGGCGTGCGGCGCGGGGCGCGCGGAGCGGGGCGTGCGGAGCGGGGCGCGCGGCGCGCGGTGCGTGTGGCCGTTGACCCGTTCGAGCAGCTGTTGTCTCCATTACATCGAACATTTTCGATAATTTGTCATTATTGTTTTTTTTATTGAAATTTGGGTTCTATGCAGCTAAAAGCACAATATGGAATTGAAAATAATTAAAAAACAAAACTCAAAATTTCATGAATTTTGCGACGGAAAATTCCACTAGATATTAACTCAGAATCATGGTCTGAATCATCCCTCTCAGTATTCGTTACGATGTCACTAACACCCAGTATGTTGTTGATAAGTAACTAAACTATCAATTAACATTAAATTCAAAGCACCGGTAAGCGCCGGTAAATGTTAAAAGCTTCGACGAAGTTGAAGAAAACCTTTTTTTTTCCTCCATTTCTTCTTTAATTTTTTTTACGTACATATTCGTATTAAAAACAATCAATTTAATTTGTTTAAATTTTCCGATAGATAAGCTTTTCAAAAATATATAATACCATATACCTTTCATTTTAAGTTTTAAAACTATCTGACTTTGAAAATCGTCAATGAGGAACTTGATATTTCCCAATTTCATGATCCTTAACTTTACCACATGAAAACAACTACTTTCACCAAATATAATATGAATTACGCTACAGAATATGAATCTTCGACTTTCGAACTATTAAATTACATTGATAGAAGGACCTATTTCAATAAGTGAAAAAATGAATTTTGATACGCGTTTGTTCTACCATATTCCATAGTGCGGCGCACAGCATGGCGTCCAGCTCAGCGTCCACGCGGGCCGCAGCGTATACGGCACCGGCCGCGCGCGGTGGTACACCGGCTGAGCTCCCTCGCGCACGTGCAGCCGCACGGGGGAGCCGCGGGTACCGTCCCAGCGTGCCGTCAAACAATGACTCATGCCTGGAAACAAATTGATTTATTATTTTATTTTTATCAATGTTCTCCGAAGTGATTTTATACAAACTTAGCCTTGGTATTTCAATGTTTAGTTCAGAGAGCACTGTCGACCTAACAGGGTGGTAGGTTCCCCTTCCTATCACATACAAGGCTAAAGTTTACTTTGCATCTTTATAGATTACTTCCACCTTTATGTAACCAAGCGGTCGAACTACTGATCCGTCATAAAACTTTAATCAACAAGATTCTAA